>NW_017278534.1:2386338-2416328 GCF_001594065.2 Cyphomyrmex costatus | reverse complement strand
CACATCTCCCTCTCTGTGTGTGTCAGACACACGAGAGAGAGAGAGAGAGAGAGAGAGAGAGAGAGAGAGAGAGAGAGAGAGAGAGAGAGAACTAAAGTTAAATATATTATTTACATATCAACAATCGTGGAAACTCGTATAACTCTATTTATTTGATTTATTCTTAGAGAGATTGATTATATATCATTTGACATTTAACAAAGCGTGATCACTTCATTATAATATAAGTACTACGAATTTTACGTGTGTCCAACACATTTCGTGTGGCTTTATAATTATTATATTGTAATATATATATTTTTATGACTCTTTTCAAAGTCTATTTATTGCAGTTTTTAAATGTACTTTACGTTTGTTTTCTGTCTTAATTTTTCTATTATAACTTTCTGTTATCATTTTTAATTTGACTTAAAAAAACTTAAGTCGAAACACATCCTTACATTGCTTATTAAAAAACTATAAATTGTTAATATTCTTTGAGATTGATTTTTTAATAAATTTGTTTTTATTTTATATGATCTAGATTCTAGATTATAATATTTGCTTATAGCTGACCTTTCTATTTACTTTTTATTCTTAGAGCAACAAAAGTATTTTTATTTTTGTTTTTATAAAAATTATATATTGAACTACTACTATACCTCAAAGATATTCGTTACGCTGGTCGAGTCGAATGTCGAGGTCAAACGACGCAAGAAGTATCATTCGCGATTTCTGCGTGGCATGTTCTTGAACACCACGAACAATGATCTCGATCGAACTATCGTAGCGCTTTCGGTATCAAAGCTGTTTTTATAATCGGTAGTGAGCGAAGGAATCACACGTAACAATAGTCGAACAGTACCCGTTACCTGCAACAAAAACAGTATTCCAACACCGTACAATCGCGTTCGGTTGTTACTATAAGACACAGTATAAGATATGTTCGATTTCAGGTCTGCCGAACGGCGATCCGCAACTGCGGATCGAGAAGATGCAATATGCGGTAGGTGATACTGTACGTGGAAACTGCACGGTACCGTCGGGAAATCCTCCGGCTAACGTGACGTGGACCGTCAACGGCACACCGGTAGGTTGATGAATGTGGAAAGCGTCGATGAATCCCCCTCGATTTTTCGCGCTGACTCATGACAAACTACATAAATATTAATTCAACCCGTGTCTTGTTTCCGAATATACTGGTTGCCACAAAATTTGTCCACAGGTCCTATGTCGATTGATAGTTACATTTTTGTCTTCCTAACAGTTTTGCGAAACAAATTATCTTTGACTATTTTCTTGTTTAGAAAGATTTTTAATCATATAAAATCGTATATATATACCGATAAATACTTATTATATTTTTTCTTAAACTTTTTGGCAATCATATCGAATATATGCGATAAAATTAATCAAAATTTTAATTTACAAATGTAATTACAAAAAAAAACACAGAAAAAATACAAAAACATCCGAATTAATTTCAGTTATTTGGCATTTTAATATTTTGGGATAAAAAAATATTTATCTTTAATTCTATATAGCTTACATTTCATGTAGATCAATTCGCTAAATTTACCAGCAACAATGATTTTAAAATATATTATTACATTGTTCATTTGATATAGTATTTTACTTCACGGTTTATTGTCTCTTTCTGTATCTGCTATTTGCCATTAGTGACAATACTGTCAATTTGAAAAGTTCTTCATGTCTGATTCTAACTTGTTTATTCTACTGACTGCAACTTTGCGTTTACAAACATGTTTTAACGTGAAACATCCATAATAGCTGTCACATATTTCTGCACGATGTGTAAATATTTTGCATTAAAGTTGTTTTAAAGTATATTATCAGAGATTGTATGATAACTTTCTATAAAATACGATTTTTCCATTTAATATAGCAAGAAGAAATTAAATTATTGTTCAAACTTACATTAACGTACAGTTGTTATATTATCTAAGCATAAATTATCTTTCTATTTCAAATATTTTAACATTATCCACGAATTGCTATGATAATTGCACAACAAATTTGCATTTATCTTAACTTCGCTATTTAACTTTGAAATGGTCATTTGAATGATCCCATTTCTGAAGTTTCTATTTCAGAATAAACGTAAACGATACAAGCAAAATAATTTCCTTCGTTCCTATCCGTTATCTACATTCATAAAAAAAAAAGATATATATAAATAGCATCTTTTAAGTTGAAGCATATAAATTATAACGCCATTATGATATAATTATGTACTATTTAAGTACCAACGACTTAAGAGCTAAACACTTTCCCTATTTTTTGCTTCGCGTGCATGTGGAAATTTAATAGCTCTCGGAAAGCAACGGGAGAATCCCACCTTTCCATTAAAGAAAATTGCTTATACGTGATCGACTGCATTAAGCGTAAAATGCAACGTCGAGGACGATCTTCGCGACGAGCACAGCTTGTCAGCTTAAGGGTCTTGAAGAAGCAGCCTATGTTCTCGTGCGCACATATAGCCTGAGAGGTGCACGAGATGCGTGGAAATCTATGGACACAACAGGAAGCGCGACATCAATTCATGACGGCGCGGCGCCATATAGGCGATATCGTGAACTGAGAAAATCGGTAAAATCACATACATACGCAATCGTCTGCGAACGCACGAGACGTTCCCGTTATGCTCGCGGATATACACAAGCGATTCAGGAAATTATGAAGACCCCTCTTTCGCTGATCCTCTTCTAGTGTCGGCGTACTCTGAACAACCTCCATTTAATCCGGAACTCTCACTTCGGTATAGCGAGCCCGTAATCTGGGACGTTTTACGAGCATCCTAAGAATCCGATAAACATCATAGTTATAGCTGTATGCGCCGCAAATCATTTATGGCTACCGAAGGAGGCGTGTTACCGCGTAAACGAGTGGCAGGAAGCAGTAAGGATGAACTGGTACCCCAGTCATCGTCCCACCCTGTTCTTCCGCAGGTTCTATCCGCCGTTAATATGTCGAAGCGGCTTGCCTAATTATCTATCTGTATTTTTCCCGGTTAATTAATTCTTTATGGTATCACCCGTCTTAATGACTTATCGGTAAGACTATAAACGTTTCGAAAATTGAAATAGCGTTATCTATTATTAGATATGATTATATTTCGTATGGCGTAACAAGAAAACCGGGGGACTTGCTCGAGCACATGAGGGAATTCCTTTGAAATAATTGTTAATTTACTTGCAATAAGTACGCAGCTTAATTGCACAGTGGCTACGTCGTAAAGTGAACCCAGCCCTCGACGTAGATCGCATAAAGCTAATTGATTTTAGAGACTCATAAATCATCGTGGCCTTTTAACGCTTTTGCTCTGCTAGGAGAGGGCGGCATATCACCGCCACGTTTCGCTCATAATTGACGAGCGTATGAAAATCGACAGTTTTATGATCTTTGTGTTTAAGAGGTATCTTATGCGCCACTTAGCGAAAAACTTTCATCTAGATTTTGTATATATGAAGAACAACCATTTTGTACCATCAATTATTTTTGAGAACGTTTATTAAGAACTTTAAAGTTAAAATTTAAAAAAGAAAATTAAGGAATGTAGAGAAATTAAGAGATTTTAAAATTATTCATTGCTATACAGTATATTTTTTTCGTTGCAGGTGAACTCAAGTTTTGTCATGAATATCACTCAGAAAGTTGACGACAGTCAACAGCACATGACAGTTGCTGGATTGGACTTCGAGACGATGCAGGATAGTTACAGCAATGGCAAATTAAAGATCATGTGCCATGCCAATGTCTTTCATTTATATAAAGAAACGGCTGAGGTATCTTTGAAGGAAGAACGTCCAAGATTGGCTTCCGTATTAGGAACACGAGAATCCTCTTACGTTGGTACGAGCTTGCCTTACATTTTTATTTTATCATATAAAAGTAAATAAATTGAAAAAGTAAGTTTGTGGGAAAAATTATTCTTTGTGAAAGAAAAGTTTGTGAAAAAACTTATTCTTTGTGGAAGAAAAGTTTAATATTCCTCTACATAACTAATTTAAAATCAAATTCAAACTATCATGACATCATGATAAACTTTTCCCGTTTAAATAAGATCTATATAAAATGTATCCAGTTTTCCGATTTATTTACATTACTCGTTTTCCATTATAGGTAGCGCAGCCAAGAGAACCGCAGAATACTTCTACATCACTGCCATGACTGCACTGTTGCTATGCAACCTGAGATAACATCAATGAGCTCACAATACATTTTACGCGCATGATTGTATTGGAATGAAGGGAGTAAATCGTTTGTAAAATTTTGAAATTACTAAATGGGAAATTAAAACCTGGGAAAGAGAAATAAATCTTTTGTTGAAATAAATACTAAGCGTATGTTATTCGTGTAAATAGGATAAAGGAAAAGATTTAGTGAATTATCTACGTGTACACGATCTACATCCGCTCCGCGGGTAGATTTGTAATCATCATATTAAATAACATGTCGTATTATTATGTAATAGATCGACAAAATGTCACGCCAAACTACCGACGACTTATTTGAATATTGTACCGTCTTTTCTATCCTCTGATAATGATTTTGATACCTCCTCTGTAACATTGTAGCAATCGCAATATGTCCTGTCATGGTTATAGGTAAATACTGTTATTGTTCATAAATAATATTTTATTTCAATGAAATATAAATAAACGATTCACCTTCGTTATTTTAATCTTTAGTATTAACCCCAACCTTCTTTACTGCGTCTTATTTTTAATCTAGATATTTAGTAAATTAATAAATTTATTAATAGTTTATATATATATTAATAAATTATTACTTCGCGATCTTATGTAAATGTTATAGCTATAAGAAAAATGCTTAGTGAGGAATATGTTTTAATTTCCTAACGAGTATGTATAAATATGTATTTCTGTACAAAAATTTATTATGTATTGATTTATTGAATAGATGAAATCGAATAAACGAAATACGACAGGGTGATATCACAAAACTTATATGCCATGGCTGTACTTAATAAAACCATCTTATTGCTATTACATAGAATCAGTTGCATTTGTATGTAGTACCTCAAAGTGATTGAATTTAATTAAAATTAGATGCAGACGATAACGAATTATTCATGAAGAAACAAAATAAAATTATTAACTTGAAATCTATCGCTTTCCACGTGCATCCCAGTTTGAAGGTTGAATTCTTGCTTCTATTATATCCATCGTAGCTTCTCTCAGTTTAGTCCTTTCGATTCCAACTTGCTGAATCTTTTCCATTTGTTCGGTAACATACTCCACTTTTCTTTTGAAGTAGTCCTTTGCATCTTCAATATTTTTTTCCGCATAATAACCAGTACCAATGTCCACAATCACATTATTTGCATCTGCTAATTTCCCAGTCACATACATAGAACCTGTCAATGGCACCAATATTTCGCTGCCTATAACATAAAACATATAAAGAATGATAATAATTATAATTATTCAAATCTCTCTCTCTCTCATCACGGCTACATACAAAAACTATTTATTTCTTCAATATAAATTTAATGAAGTTTATAACTATAAGATTTACAAATTAAAAAGACTATATTTGCAAGTAATTAAAAATAGTTAAAAGAAATAAAGCCTAATCTATACAATATGTTCTTTGCTTTTTGTTCCTTCCCTTTTTTCTTTTTATGATTAATTTTTATCAATAATCATGTTTCTTGTCTCTTTCGAGATTCGTTACCTTTTTTCTTAAGCAATAGAAAATAAAAGAACAGCATAAAAAGGCAAGTAAAAAATATCATAAAATGCAAAAGAAGAAAGAAAATAGCACACTTATCGATTAAGTTTAAATTAGAAATGGAATTATAGTAACAGATAGTTGCCTTCAACCATACTACTCTGTGAGCTGTATGTAAGCTTGCATTTAATTTCCTAACCACGTTTCCTAACCTCAAAGAGAAACTTTATCGCAAAGTCACGACACTACGTGCGCTTTGGAAAGCAAAATTTGCATGACTCACCCTCAGTGTCTGGCGTAATCTTCTCGAGGCAAGAGCCCGATTCCTGAAATCTGCTCTGCGCAATCTTTAACGTGTGCAAAGAGTCTTGGAACACTCCGAGTTCTTGGTCCAGTTGCTGCTTGAACATCGTCAGCTGTTGGAGATTCAAATTCGGTAAGGTTGCCAAACTGATCACCTGCGATTGCGGCGAAGACTTCACGGAGGCCTCCTGCGACATCCTGACGCGAAATCGTTTCCGAGATGCGAGTTGTTCTCAAGATACTTTACGCCGATCCTCGAACCGTGTCGAACTCGCCGATGTCACCAAACACGGGCAACGACAAACCGCATCCACTCGTCGATCTCAACTTGTTAGAACGGATACCAAGTGGCACCACAGTGCAAGCATGACGAGCCCGTCATCTCGCGAAGAAGCAGATCAAGCAGATATCATTCGGCAACGCAACGTGAGTATTCACGAATATTTTTCGAATTATTATATTTAAGTTTGATATCTCGTATCTCTGTCATTATTCTTTACGTTAGTTGTTTACTTATGATATTACACATGAAACAAATAAATAAATATAAATTACAACGTTTGTTAAATCGTCGGTATCGTTACCTTCCGCGGAAGGGCAATCAATGTTTTATCAACAGTGGTATTTGTAAACTGTGTCGATAGTATACATACACCTATTTACCTTTTGCAATTTGACTCAGCTGGTAACGTTTCAAATATACCACATAAATATCATGAATGTTATATCAACAATAGACATATAGTATATTTTTTATTGCAAGTAATTTATATTACACAAATTTATCACATATATTTTATCTGAAAAGAGTAACCTCGACAATTGTAACGTGAAATCTGTTTCTCTTCTTCGCTATAAAGTATCTAATAGAGAAATCGATATCCGGTTTTTTCCCGTCCTGATACCTAGCTCGTACATTTCGTTTTATTCTTACAAGAAATCGAGTTATTATATTGCTATCTCTCTTCGCAGACACGATAATTAGATAACCTGCAACGTGATTAATTCACAGTTATTTTTGTACATTTATAACTGAAGTTTAATTCATTTGCCATTTTTTATCGTCTTTTTATGAGACTTTCTGCATTTTAAAGTTGATAAATAATTTAAAGCCAATTTAAATTTTCTTATTTATTTTCTAACTCTTTTTCAAATAAAAATTATTATATGCAAATAAAAAATTATTATTTATAAATAAAAAAAATCTTAATATACGAATGCAGAACAATTAAACATTTAATTATTATATATATTATGTGTAATTTAGTGCAATTTTATATAATCGCTATAACACATAAATAATATAATTGTTATGAAATGCATCATAAAAAAAACTGATTTATATGGCAAATAATATTGCAGATATTGCAAATATTAGTTAAAGTGGGTAGAAATTTTTTTTTATTATTACACAGTAGGATTTGCATATATTTAATATAAGAGAAATAAAAATATTTCCACAAATGTATTTTAGTTTTTATTTATGACGATGTTACATATATTCTATTTTGAATAGAGTTCACGCAAAATTCTTCAAAAGATTTTTATGTATACATGTATAAATTTAAATCTATCAAAACTACATTTTAAAGATGATAATAATAATTAGTTTAATAAATTTTAAAGATAATTACCAGGTTGTTGTACATTAAATCCTTAATTTTTTAATTGTCGCATTATTGATTAAAATTAGGGAAAAATATAAATAGTAAAAAAAGATTATTTGCTTACAATAAAACTATAGGCATCCATTAAGATTCAAATCGAGGATGAATAATTAATGATCTCAATGTCTCTCGTATATTAGTTTTCGAGCGGTTGTTATCGCGTGTTTTGATAGTTCACACATTAAGTAGATTGATATCGATGTAAGTTTATCAATAATATAAGAGCTAATAGGCGAAAAAATGATTTTATCAATTTTTCAACATGTTTGATAATCATCAAAGGAAAAAAAGCGATTGTATTCGATTCGTGTGTATTATATATATATATATAATATGTGCTTTTATGTGTGTGCATATCTGCTATGTTCTATATTAATTATAAATTGAGATATATCTGGAAATTGAACAACGATAATAGCGTATCTTCAATGATATTTTAGCAATTATTTCGAGCGTATATTTTTCTTTTTAAAAATGAATATTCTTACCCTTCATGTTTTATATGCACATTTTGACACATATCTAATTCTATATTAATATTATCATTCATGAAATATTCGCAATTGATAAAAATATGGTAGAAATGAGAGTCTTTTTCTCTCTCTAATTTATTTTTGAAATAGAATTCCAACGAATAAAGTTACTATTAATATTATTTAAAATATATAATTATATAATAGATATATTTGTTTCATATATTTTGCTATATCAATAAATTTTAATCACGTAATTGCGCATGTACTAATAGTAATGTAATTTTGGAGTAATTATAGTTTAATTGCATATGCTGCATATGCAATAGTGCTTTTGCAATGCATTATTTTAATGCGTCATATGTTTCGTATGTTAAGTGAACTTAACATATTGGTTTATAGCTTTTCGTCATTTTCAGTACACGCTTCATTTTCCTCAATAGTAATGAATGTTAAACGTTTCGGAATTTCTCATTAGACGTAATAAAATTATGAATAAAGTGTATGACGTATTTTAAAGATATGTAGCAGTATTATACGAATTTAATGAATCTAAAGCAGAATTAAATGCTACTACTGTTCCATTTTGTGATCTACATTCTACATTTTATCTTTCATCTTAACTTTTATTTATAATGAGATACAAATTTACTTAGAAAGATAGAATATAAAATGAATCGTTGCGCAAGAGCTGATTCAAGAATAAAATGAATCATTAAATGAAAATCTTCATGAAGTTGGAATTGTAGAGGCTATTTACGTGAGGTACCTGTAAGCTTTCAACGATCAATAAAATGAAATCCCTTCGATGTACCTTCAGATTCGCAGCAAGTAGGTACCATACAGAACAAAGGTGTGTAATATATATACATACATAGGACAAAGCATTCTAGGTTCGAATAGAATAAAGAATGCATCGAATTTTTAAAATTCCTGCATAAGGAATCAATGATGTGATGACAAGCATGTATGCTTGTGAAAAGGTTGCATGAATATTGAATCTGAAGCTCACTTTATTTCAAAATAGAATTTTTCATATTTTTATATATATATATGTGTATGTATTTAATATTTAATATTTATTTTATATATGTGTATTCCGATTTTTAAAATATGTGTTGTATTTTAGTAAAAATTAATTTCTATCTTTTTTTGTGAGGTCTGACATAAATTATAGATTATAAATTTTATCTAAAATAAGCTTAAGTTTTATCAAATCTATTATGCAACAAAGACGAATTGTTTTTTACAAATAATTTAATTTATCAAGTATTTAATAATAATGTTTGATATAAAATATCTTAAATATCGCATCCTTTGTCTACGCATTCTTAACATTGTTACTGTGAAAATATAATAATAACACTTTGTTAATCTTTTCCTTTATTAGTCCTTAATATCGATACAATAATTTATTTCTAATATTCATTGATAAAGTGAGTAGATGAAAATTGGTATATAACATATTAGGTATATAATATTACCCTTGTTTATATCATGTTCAACCCTTTGTAGCAAATTTAATTTTAAATTACTAGTATTATTTAGAAACCTTTATTATTTTATATAATGTGAATGTATATTAGTAATATATAATTATTTGCAAATTTTATAATATTCATTTAAGTAATTTGTATTTTATAAAAAAAAAAACGTATCACAAATTAAGATGAATGATGAATAAACGTAAGTTTACTCGATACAAAAGGTTTTTATAAATGTTGCAAACTTATTATTAGTAGATACTTTTTCTACTGAATTAGGCCGAAACAACCCTTTATTTATTGAGATTCTTAAGACTAAGTGGAAGAAGCTTTTATGAAACAACAAACAAAATCACTTCACCATTCCTGTAGGGATTAAAAGTACCTACACAGAATAGGCCAGATAGCCTTATCACATTTAAAATTTTTAGTTCGTTTGGTTTTCAAATAAAATATGACTTTTAGTACATTGTCGTATGAATATTTTACATTATCAATTTTATTTAATTTGTACTTGTTTACAATCATTAAGTTACTTATTAAGACGATGAAAGCATTAAAATATGAACATAATATTAGAACTGTTTTTTAATACCACATGACATTGGATTACGATTTAGTTAATTGGCAATCTAAATACGCGCGCGCGCGTAGTTTCTTTAAATGTACAAGCTCTTCGAAAATGCACTACAAATATATGTATAATATAAAAATGTATACATTAATATATTTTAGTATTATATATATTTACAGCATTTTTTCTCTATGAAAAGATGGTTTCTAATGAGCGCCCGCGAAATTTAGTAGATTACTTAGATTCAATCAAATATACAAAATTATCGACATGCAACATTGCATGTATTTAAACGATCAAGCTATGCATTTAGATTGCTAATTAATTAAATCGTAATTCAACGATTTTACTATAGATAACACATAACATATACATACATTAGACAGATTTATTGTAATGAACTATCACGCTTTGAAAGTGTTAATGCATGAATGATGTAATCCTTTGGTGCTTTTGTTCAATGGCTTAAACAATGGTTTAATTGTTTAAAACATATTTATTTTTAAAAAAGTGAAATAGTTGTTATGTCAAAACTAAAAGCTATAGGAAATAGAGAAATAATTACGGATGTTTTTGCTACAATATCAGCTAAAAGTATTAGTTAAACAATTAAAAAAAGTTTATCAGCCAATATCATTCAAAAAAGTTTGATGATATTAATCCGTGAATACGTCCTGAAATCAACTGCAAAAAATAAGATAGTAAATAATGTAGCTTATAATGAACAGTAGCAAAATACGATGATTTTACGCAGTAAAATAATCGTATTTTGCTACTGTTTTAAATTTTAGGTAACTTTTAAACGAGTAAATGAATCCAAAACTTTAGCACAAAAAAAAATATTTATTGTATTGTTTTATTAGTATATGTAAAAAAATTGAATTAATTTTAAATGTTATTTCTTCATCAAATTTGCAAAGATATATTACAAAACGTAATTTTATATAAGAATCGAGACAAATAAAAAATAACTTTTATTAAGAGAATTGTGCATAAATTTTACATATATGTACTTATGTATAGTCAAACGTAATAATAGAACCTACGAAATTTTTAGATATGACATATCCTTAATTACAGTTCGAGCTTTTTTCTCTTCTTTATTTATTTTTTATTGTTGTATTGGTCATAACTATCGGTTCAATCATGTTTGCTATAAAAAATACAGAGAACACCTATACATGTGTTTTTTTCTGATTTTGTGATAAAATATAAAAAGAGGTAAAAATCATTTTTATATATTATAGAGTTATATATTTTACAATTCTAAGTTCATAAGTCACGTTATTGAATTTTATATAATTAATAATAGAGTTTTTACTTTTTCTTATCATTCAAATTATTTTAGACGTTATATTTGCTAACTGAAATGACTTTCTATCAAATTTTAGGTAATTATTTCAAAGTTTTTACACTTTTAACAATTGTTTATTTTCTGTTGTTTTACAAACTCTGATTGAAAATATATACTTTATTAAACACTCTCTTTCTATGTATTTCTGTGTTATACGTAAATTTATTAGTTAATAATTTTTAATATATTTATTTATATTTTGTATATATTTATAATTAATTAATTAGTTTTTTGTGTATTTATTACAATTAGTAATAAATGTATTTTTGAAGAAGTGCATAAAAGATTTTTATATAAAGTTGCGTGTTATTAACTTTTATTAATTCATTATAATAAAAAGAACAATAAGATCGAACAAAAGGGTCAAAAGATATCGAAGGAAAAAAGATTGTGCCTTTTTGTATTATCATCATATTAAATATTTTATTAGAATTCTAAAAGTATATAAAGAAAATAGAGGGTCCAGGATATAAAATATTCCGAAGGATTTGAAGGATTATATCACGTTTAATTCTTTTCGACTTTATTAGGTCTCTGTGAAGTTAGCACCTCAACTTTAAAAATCGGAAATTTTAATAACAGTTCTGCTTGCACCCGCAATAGTTCAAGAGTTCCTAATAGGTTTCATCAATAGTACTGTTGATTTAGGCCAAAAATTTTAAAAAATAAAAATATTCGGTGCTAACTTCGCGTGGCACCGCAAGATTTGAAAAAACCGATTTTTATGACGGAATCTCACAGTACTCGACGAGTACTACAGTTCCTGATCGATTATAACAATAGTACCGGCCATTAAATATTTTTAAATAAATTTAAAAAAAAAGAGCTCGCACCTCAACTTTCAAAAAAATTATTTTTTTTGCGCCATTTTGTAGTACTCGAAGAGTACTACAGTTCCTGATCGGTTTTAGTGACATTACCCACCTTTTTCATATGTTTAAACAATTTTTCGATCCGCGCATCGCACGTCAAGAGTAAAGTGCCCCTAAACGGCCAGTACTGGCCGACTTTTCGACTTTTTCCGCAAACAGTACTGTTATTAAAATTTCCGATTTTTAAAGTTGAGGTACTAACTTCACAGAGACCTTTATTCTTTTTTAAATATCATAGTAAAATAGTACTATTTGATTCTCTTTCTGTCTTGCTCTGTCCTGTTTCCACGCACACATTTTTGGAAGATAATCTAAACTGCTTATTCGAGATAATTTTAAATATTCCTTATATTTTTTCCAATTTTTTACAATATAACTTTTATTTACAGTATTAATACAACTTTTAAATTGTAACAACTTTGAAAGATTAAAGTTGGGGAATTAGTATGTCGAAAGTTTATATAAACAGATATGATAAAAAAAAGTATACCATATACTTTGAATGCGAACAAACTTTTGACATTTCGATTCTCCAACTTTAACAGCTTACCATTTAAAAGTTATAGAGTCAACATTTTGGAATTAGAAGTTTCTTCTTTAAATGTCCTCGGAAATTAGCTATTATTCGTAATCCACGATCATACAACAACGTTATTACAGTTGACTTTTTCTTTCATAATAAAGTTGGAAAGAAGTAACTTAAAATTATTACAGATTACAGAATTATATACAGCATATTTAAAAAAAATATTATATTATTGAAGAATATATATGTATGAATGCTAAACATTGCTAAAGACAGGTTTGTGATAATTTTGATTTTAGTCTGATAATTAAATGCGTTAATAATGATTTGTGGAATTTTTGGTTCATATAATCGAATTATTTATTTAAATGGAATCGAATTTACATTTTCTTATTTATAATCGAAAATTAAATGAGTTTTGTTAGAATCAATTGTTTAATCACGTATATACACGAAATTTTGTCAAATTTCGTTAGCACATTTGTGAATTATCTTGTGAAATTAAAATTCGAACTTTAATTAAGCACTGTAGATATCTGAACAAAAATTTCAATATTTAAGCTTACTAAAACACGTAACTTATTTTTCAATGAAATAAAAACGTTTCAATGTAAGGAAACGAAAGGCAACTGGACTGCTCCGGTTTCTTCTTCAGTTAGTAAATTCCAGTCTTGAATTCCCGATGGAGCATAAAAGATTCCTACACGTGTTTGCACACATATACACACATAAAGAGGTATTTTAATAACAAAAAAGAAAGTATTACACAATTTTTACGATTGATGTGGTGATTTTATGCTCAAGCATAAATCATGCATAATTGACGTGCGATTACTCGAGCTATTACATTACAAGCATGCGGTTATGAACCTTTGAACCCTTTATAGGATCACCATTAATTGATCGTATCTAGTCCTTTTTAGTACTTACACTATCTCTAAAATTACTGCTATCATCATACTATTATATTATCATTTTATGTATCAAATGTAGGCAAAAAAATTGATGAAATGTAAGCACACTATTTGAAGGAAAAACATCGCAATTTACATATATTATACATATAATTTCTGTTTATAAAATTCCGAATATATATGTATAACCTTTTATATTACAAACAAAATAGTTATATAACATACACTTATTAAAATATTAAACAAGCTAAGTGAAAGTTTACTGTATTAAAATTTCTAACAACATAATCACATTGAAGTACGGTAGCTCACGTTTGACGACGTTATACTTAAAGTGGAGCTTACTTTATAGATTTATCTCTCTAGCTTTCTATAGTCAACAAACGATAACAAGCTAGACAAGCTTTACTATATAAAGTATATCCCAACAGACTTAGCTTAGTCATGAAACCTATCTATACATAATGCTAACTTATAAGTAAGTTTAATAATAACTTAAGTTAAGGAATTGTGTTTTTTGATTTTAGAATAATTTTATATCCTCTGGTAAGATTATTTTTAATATTTTGAAAATTGATATTTTTAAAATCTAACCAATTCTATATTTATAACATTTTAATAAATAAAAAAGTAATAAGCAATTGAGGCAGTAAAATAAGTGTTTAAAACTCTCTTAATAAAAAAGTATTGCTACTTTTGAATATCTCCATAGTTGAAACAGTAAATCGAGAAACGTTCACTTCAACGAAATCATATTTCATTCCATTCATTTTCGCGATTAAACGTAACTGAACGTCATCGTCAGTGTATGCTCTGTCACATTCATCTCCGTCTAGGTTGAAAACTCGCACTTTAACGTAAACGTCGAATTAACACTTGACAGGAATCTAATTTCACCGTGCGTCTCGTGTGCTTCGTGAAACATCAGCTTCTCTGTTTTTCTCATCCAATATACGGGCGTGCATGTACATATGACCAGCAATAATTTCATTTGTCTGGTTTACAGTCGGCGTTTCATAAGGCCAAGGTGGACGGTGGATGCGCGTGCGGGTCAGTGATTTATTTGTAAACAGGTGCACGAAGTTGTTTCTTCCATTTGCAAAACTCAGTGCACTATGGCTCTTTGGGCTGTGTATTCGCGTCACATGGTTACGTATCATTAAGATTATGTGGACGACTTGTATATGTGCCCGTGTATAACGTATAGCTCTTGCTGTGGGTGGACATGTGCTAGTCTTTCTCTTTTTCTCTCACTCACATTTTCTATTTCAACATGCTACTCAAAACTTTGTTATCCCTATGGACCAACCGGTAGTGAGCATAGCGACATGTGTTAACGTAAATTTCCTTTACAATTCTATAATCAAATCATATAAATAATAAAACATTTAGCATGTACAGAATTAAAGCACAGAGTATACTCGGCATTTTTAATAAATGAAGTGAGATCTAGTGGTGTGATATGCATTTTCCTTTCAAGTGATATGTATATACGATATTTATATTAGAGTCAATAAAAATTAGGAATATCATATTAGACTTTTTGAATAAAATGACGCAAATGTATTTAGAAATATACTATGACAATTGAGAATGTCTGTAGTTAAAATTGTTTTTTTTAAATAAAAAAACACGCTTGCACGCAGCTGAACAGCGCATTAACAAAGAAATAATTTAACAAATAATAAAATAAATGTCTTACAAACACAAAATTATACACGAAATACGTAGAATGTTTTAATTTAATGTTTTTATGTTAAAATAAAAATATTGATTTTTATTTTTTGGAAAGAATTTACTTCGCTTTATATTTATAAGTTACTTTTTATTACAAAAACCGTCGTGTTTATACCACGTGTATCTAATTAACTTTCTATGAATAATAAGAACACAAAGCAGTGCTTTGAAAGCATAGCATCAGTGTGCAGAAGATATACGAGTTTTAATAAAAAAGCATTAATTAAGCAAAGTAACTGGACCTTATATGGTCTAGTATTCATATTCCCTCGCTGTTTGTGAGTAATCATATGGAAAATTTAACAAATAATATGAAGAAATAAAAGTTGTACGCCTGATTAATTAATGTCATAAAATATAACGATTTATTAAATAATTTGTTTATTAATATAATAAAGAAAAGTAGAATCTTCATATATGAATATTTCCTATCAAACAATGAAGTGTCTTGCATTAATACTAAAGAATTATTCAAGTGAACTGCTATTATCATTTTTCTTTCTCTGCAGATCTCTACATCTCACAAATGTGTGTATCCCAGCAACCCTACACGGGAGACTAGAAGACAATAGAGACTATACATATAGTATTCGCTCTTATTGTGGAACGTCAAGTGCAAACGACAAACGTGATGAAAGTAAATCGTTCAAAACGTTCCGTGTGTTTCGCATAAGCTATCGAAACTAAATAGGAGTTTTACGGAAATACGTCATGTTTGAGTATTTGACATGTCATTTTATTTTGTACACTTTATTTAAATTAACAATTTTCTGTCGTCAAAACGTTGTTACAAATGTTTCCTGCGGTTAACAATTTTTTCAAAAATAATATTTCTAGCGTATAATGCAGTGTTTTCGTGTTTTATCAAATTTTACACTATATAAGCACACTATACGTAAGCACATTTTAACTTTGTCTCGTTTTCGTGCTTTACCAAATTCTATCTTGCACATTCATGCATATTTTAATCTTGTACATAATGTAATCTTAGTTTTTCTACAACTATTATATTATATAGTATGTATGTATTATAATGTATATCGTCGACTACATGCAGATGATAAATCTTGTCTATAATAAAAAAAGTATGACGAAATAAATTAGAACATTTGTAAGACACAGTATACTTTAAGTCATTTACTTCCGTCGTGTTTATCGTCACACTTGACTTCACATAACGGCGTAACTGCTCCTATTTTCCTATCTGAAATTGCCTATTTTAAGGATATCGAATATGAAAACTGTTCATTTATGTTAAAAATTCTTTGTAAATATAATGTAGTGTAATTTACATTTAATACAATTTTGATTTGAATCCGGCGTATGGGTGACATTTTCATTATGTGAAAAACAGAGATGTGTCACTGAGAAATTAATTCCTTCTATATCCTTCTATATACCCAGTCTATATATATATTCTCAGAGTGTAATCGTTATAATTCCGTGACTGCCATCATGTGAATGCCATAATTTTCTATCAGTGACACACCATTCTTCATGCGATGCTTACTCACGATGATCGTACGATAATTCTGTCATGGTTCTGACGATTGAAAGGAAATGGGAAATATCGACACTAGCGTCGTTCGCTATGTGCTATAAAAAATTTTGTTATATTTCGTTAAATAAATTTATGGTATAGAGATTAAAAGTTCGTTCTATAAAACTTTCACTGTTTCTATAACTCGGTATTTGTTATTGTCTAAATAAGACATAATTATAAAAAAAAGATGTAATATTTTGACATTATATTTTTAAACCATTGCTACAATTTTTAAATCTGTCCACAAAGCTTTTAAAAACAAATTTTGAGTGCTTTTCTATATCTTATAGTTAAGAAAATATTATTCCAAGTTCTGATCACAGAATCTGTTTTTTGATAACTTGATTATATGAAATATAAATACAAATTTTTGTAAAAATAATTATCTTATTAATTAGTTATACATGTAATAAAGACTATTTTTTTACGTTGACTAAATTATTAGAGTAGGTATATAGTCATATCTATTAAAATAATAACCATAATTTTTTTCTAATTTACAATCAAAATAAAGAAATATGAATGAAAAATTTCTGTAACAAAGTTTACAAGCCAGTGTAGTGTTACAAAAAGTTTATACGCAATGTGTTGGGTTTTTATGCAGTAAAAAATCCTACTTGCCGTACAGTCTTTGGGTTGCGATATATTTTACACCGTGTAATAAAAGAAGCAGCCATATGATATAAAAGTCTTTGTTACGTATAAGAAATTTGAAAGCGATCGACTTACAGCTTTCAGAAAATCGCTACTCTTGTAGAGATCCTGCCAATATGATTATCTATCTTATAGAGATACAACACAAAAAAAGATGATGTATTGTGTATCAATCCGTAGATATAAAATATAATACTATACAAAAGTGCGAAAAGATAAAATGATAAAATCTAAAGCTGCACTCTTTAATATGTAGTTTAAATTTTGTCAATAATGCATTAAAAATACGTAAAATAAAAAAGGGATAATTTATATGACGTAATATGATTTTCTCAATTTTAAGTTTAAGCAGAAACATTAAATTTCGGAATAATTACGTAAATGTAAATCATTGATTTCTCAGTTCGCATTTGCGTACTTGTATTTCTAAATATGAAAGAGCTTAAAACTGATCTATCTTTAAACAGTTAGTCATAATAGTGTTTAATACTATCTGTCCGATTATTATGCAATGTTAATACCTGGTTTTAATATTTAAATAGTGAATCATCACTTTCTGCTATTTAAATACTATCTAAATCTGCTTCACGTCATGAACTGCTTCTTGTACATATCTCTTTCAATTTACGAGAAGACCAAATTTGGAAGGCAAATACACATCTACTACATTCAAATCTAGATTATAGTACATTGAGAAATGATTGTTGCATTTCTAGTCTTCGTTTTATACAGTCTGTCATTTTTTATCCATATATACATATATTTAATATTTTTACATATTAGAAAAGAAACACATATGAATAAATTGTTAATTTTATATCAAAATAATGAATAGATAAATCTGTTTTTATTATTAATGATTTCATTAATATAGCTGAACATAAAAATAATCACATAACTTTGAAATAGTTATTGACAATGACATTTGCATAAGTAAGTAATGCACTGGTTTACAATTAATAAAGAAACAGATTAAGAAATAAGTTAATCATGTAACAATATCATGCAAATGCTTCAAAGAGATATAGTTTAAATTAAATATCATAAATAAATAAAGAAGATATTTGAAAAACCTTATGAATAGTAAATATTCTCAAGGTCATTGCGTTTAACAGTTTATTTTAACATTTTTTAATTTATTATCTCTTTTTATACGCATTTTATACACAAACAAATACAATACACAATGATATTAGTACTGTAATACAGATTTTTAATTAATCTCTAAAAATAATAATGTAGTAAGAGATGGATATATATCTATTATATGTACATATATATATGTATACTTTTTTAAATATTATATGGATTTATACATACCAGTTTCTGTATCATTTGTTCCGAACATTATGTGAGAGAGAAAATACGATATTATATTATAATATTCACTACATCTAAAATAATAAGGAAGATCGATAAGAAAATCAAGTTTAATATAATACGCGTTATTTCTTGCGTCATAACCAGTTGTAAATGAACATGACTAATGGCATTCATTTCTGCAATATGTAGTGCCTTTGTACGTTTGCATCATGAAAGCAGTTCTTCTCGTTAATTTTTTCATAACGTGCAATTCCGTTGTATGTCAGTTTTATTTATATATTACATTTTGCAAAAACAAAAATAGTTTAAATATTTTATATACTTATATTAAAGTGTACTGTTATGATAATTTTATAACAATAGGCAGGTTTAAAAAATTATAGTTAGCATTAGTAATATGATTTTAAATAAATGTACAGTATTATATTACATTTTATACAATATATACATATAAAAATTTTTGATTTTGTTTATCTTAAAGTCACAATTAGCGCAAAACGCTAATAAATATATATTATATAGTGAGAAAATTATAGGAAGCTATCTTAAAATTTTAAAATATCCAAATAAATTGTTATCTTATTTTTGAACATTTTAGCACAGCGTAATTTATCATGAAAACTTCGAAATTTATAACGAGCTTTCATGCGCACTAATGAGATTAATAGTTTTGCATATAGAATGACACGATTCAAAACAATAATTTAGCAAACAAAAAATAAAGAAAAGACGACACGTAATAATAGTATTTTGACAAAGTAATGTTGCTCCAGAAATTTGTTAAATGAAATGCTTGTATATAAGCAATTAAAAAATTTACTTTAAGTTTATCACATATATGAATTATTTTTGAAGTATATATCAGAAAGGTAAGTCTTATTAAAAAAACATTGATATATATATTTATATATATTGTATAACGAATCATGTTTATTTCATAATATATGTACAGAATTTTCTTTTGTCATAATACAATATAATGGTAACAATTCGGAGAAAATACAGAATATTACCATCAAGATACAAGACGTATATCTATTACATAACTACATTTTCAAGTTTTATATCTGAATATTACAAATAACATCGAACTTTTTTATTACAAATAATATGTAATAGAAGGCTCTATATAAGTATAAAACAATGAAAGACAAATGAAGGGCTAAAAGCTAGTTGTGTAACAAAGAGAACTTTAATTCAAAATAATAAAAATATTACAACAAACGTTTCAACGTCGATCGGGTCATTATCAATGTTACAGTAAATTATAAAATCTATAAAATTTTCCCGGTAACGCAATCCTCATATCTTAATATTTTATTATTAATTTATGTAATCACAATAGTAAAGGATATAAGAACTGCATTACTGGATATAAGGAAAAGTTTATAGATTTCAAATAGTTTTATAATTATAATTTATTGTAATATATATTGATAATAATACGATCGGCGTTGAAACGTTTGTTGTAATATTTTTATTATTTTGAATTAAAAAGTTTTCTTTGTTACACAATTGGCTAAGCCCTTCATTTGTGTCTTTCGTTGTTTTTTTATTACATTTCTGTCAGTCTCATTTACAAGTAGTAAAATAATCTTTTAAAAGGAGAGGATATATAATATATATAGAATATTATGCTGAGTAACACATTATTGTTAGTCATTTAACATGCAATATCAGAACTGCGTTATAATGTTTGATAATTGTTCATAACGAAGCTCGTTTAAATCATGAAAATGATAATATAGTATTATCTGTAACATTGTTTTCGTAATGCATGCTTAAGTTAAAATTCAGATTATAGCAACATCTTTAGTGTGCAGTCCGTCGCACATTGTTTGAGTATTCACTTTAAAAGTCTGTATCTGGCTTTCTGCTACGCTTTTTTGTCGCCATCTGACCGAAGTAGATTTAAAACGACCTGGAAACAAAGCAAAGTGCGCGAATTTAAATGTTTGCAATTGTTATTTACTTTTAACTGACCTGGAATGTGCATTATGAAAAATTCCATTTCTTGCTGAGTGATGCATTAAAAGATTATATAAATTTGAATTTGAAGTTTTCATATTGTCCGAATTTATTAATTATTTTTCACGCTTAAAAGAGATGAATTTGTAATGTTATTCACAATCATTACATGTAATGTTTCAACAATATATATTTGCAATACTAGGATTATATATTTTCCAATGGCATTCCCTTTGACTAACCTGAGCCGTAAATTACGATGATTGAAATAGGAAACAACAAATTGATGTACAAATTGGTTCACGCCTGACCATTCTATTTCAAACCCATTTTGAATTAAAAAACTTTTTAAAACATTAAATTTTCAATTTATTTCTTTTTAAAATAATTTTGTGATCTTTATAATACATACCATAAATATAAAGAAAATATAAAGAAAAAACACTATATTGTAGTATGCGACATAAATTAGGAATTAAAACCTACATACAGAAATAAATCATATTAGTAAGTGCCCATAATTATTAATTATTAATCAGTAAATATTAAATAATATTTATAATTATTGTGAAAACTTTATATTGAGAATAATGAGATTCTCTCTCTCTCTCTCCCTCTTTCTCCCTCTCTTTCTCTCCCTCTCCCTCTCTCTCCCTCTCTCTCTCTCTCTCAATACATAGTTCTTTATATAAAGGCTAAAATTTTACGGACAGATGACGTAAAATATATGTGGTGACTTAAAACTCAAGTTACCTCTGAGGTTTTATGATAATATTCTTCAACATATATAATATTTATCGCATCATACGCTAAATAAAGTAGGTGAAATACTTGCTCGTAGTATGTATAAAGATTATCTCTTATTATGTAATGTAAATATTTCAAGCATAAAAGGGAACAGAAAAAAATAAATTATATGAATATATATTACAGTAAATGTATCTTCGCTTTGTCTCATCAAAATAAATCATATAAAAAATATTGCAGATGTTAAAATATGATTAAGGAATAATAGCTTATACTCTTACAGAAATATAAAACAATAAATCAGTGTACGTATAACAGTGCCGTCAAATTTTATTTTTATTTAATTACTTTTTTTGAATATTATAATACAATATTGTGAATTTAAGGACAAAAAATTTTTACTTGCGGTGCACAATTTTTAAGCTACAAAAAAATTTTTTTTTAACAGAACCTTTAAAAATTTTTTAAATTAAAAAATAATTTCATTATTACAAACTAACGTAATTCTAAAAAAAATTTTTTTAATGTAAATATTTAATATAAATATATTTTTTAAATGTTATGTTTGAAATATTTTTTCCTTAAATTTTAATTATTTTATTTTACAATATTAAATTTATTATCGTAGATAATTAGTAATATGATTTATTATTGTAGATTATCTGATATTATGTAAGTTTTAGAATTATATACAGCAAATAGAAGAAAATATCCTTTTGATTTTAAAGTTTAAATGTCACATCTTTTTAAAAATGTGTCATGGTTGAACACGATTGAAATATGTCACTATTCATATCTTGACTATTTCATATATCCGCGAAGTTCCATCAGCATTGATGAGTTTGCGTCGGCGTCACTGCTTCAAAAGACAGATGTGTAATACGCAGAAATTAAACGAAAATTTTCTGATATAAAATATTCCACATTTAAAAAAAAAATTAAAATAAGTCATTTAAAAATCTTTTGCTATGAATGTTATATCTACTCCCATTAAATATTGAGCGAATCAATATTGTCTGTCGTATCATATTTTCGGTGAAATAATTCAGTGATATACATATAGACTCTTCGATTTGTTAGTTTATGATTTCTAGTTTAATAAATTATATCAACAAATCATTGTCAATAAAATATGATTTAATATTTGTGCAGTGAATAAACTATATAAGAAATATAGAAGATTTGCATTTTGTTCAAAGTAAATTGAATTACCAAATCTAATCTCAAACAAATCTTATGCAAATTATGAAAGAAACAAATTCGATCGTTCATGTCTATAATGTATAAAAGAGTTATAACTTATAGCATATGAGATAATAAAAAGAAACTATAATAATACGTCGTCAGTCAATTGTCATTTGTAACCAAGAGTGCGTTCAGGAAATTATTATTAACGATATTTATATAATTCTACCTTGATCCTTCATTAGATGTAAAACAAGGACAAAACAAATAATGCTAATATAGCGTCTTTTCGAATGTACTTTAAATAGAAATTGTACTTACTTGAATTGCATGGTATCAGTTCTGAACGCTGACATCCCGCCATTTCTTGTGTTCCATGGGTTTGCACGTTTCTCTGATCTATCATGCAACAGCACTTGCAGATTACTAATTCAAAGTAAACTCGAAATCTGTAACAGTTAATACATATGTTCGATAACACGCGTAGTTGCATTTGTAAATAATACTCCGTTAACTCAATTAACCAAATCATATAATGTATTTAAACAGATTATTTTCAATATAAGATAATGCGATTTTTGCGCACATTCTTACATACATATATAACTAAAATTTAAATTAAATTAGAAAAAAGGATTGCATGCAAGATTAATACTTTAAACTGAAATCGAACAATAATATTCTTATATTTTTTTGTTTAAAAATGGAATCAATTAAAATTTTCAAGTAAAACATATGTAAAAAAATCCAGGGAGGTAATAAAATAAAGTAAAAGTAAAAAAACTTCTAGTACAAATTAGTGTCACATGGAATGGATATGTTATATCGATATTAATTAAGAGAGGGTAAAAAATTAAAATTCTTAAAACAATTTTTAAAATAAATCTTTTCAACTTTTTCTTGCTATAGAAATAGCTAAATTATTTTTGTCTGATTGTGAGTTACCAACGTGACGTAAACAGTAAGTAAAATATATTAGTCACATATATAATCCCAGTAAACGACCTGTTTTCTTATTCGAACTGCTGATTAGAGTCGTGACAGCTTGTTTATAATATTCTTAGAGAGATATAGCAAAGTCCTTTTTTTTAGTAGGTAATAAACATATATAAACAATTTTTAAACTATAAGTATATATATGCTATATAATTGTAATATAAATGATAAATTATTCTTTCGCAATCTGTTCTTAGTCTTTTCCCTAATTTTTTCGAAATACGAGGTGTTTTTAAATTTAATTTTAGAAATGTTAAAAGTAGCTTTAACTCAAATTAACTAAAAAAATATGAAACATGCCTGTATACATATATTTTATACATTAAAGAATAATTATTAACAGATATTATTACTACTTGAAGATATCACTGGTTTTTAAGTAAAAGCATGTATTTTAGTATCGACAAAATAAAACCTCAAGATTTAATTTAGAGAGCGGTATAAAATCTTTATTTATTTAAAAAATCGATTTATTTAAACATATTAAATTTTCGATTGCAAATCACAGTCTTTCGCAATTTCTGAAATTTGCACATTCATAAAAATTTATGAATGTGCAAATACTTCGTTGCAGTTCGAGGCAGTTATCAGACCAGTAGAAATGTTTATCTCAAAAGTTATATTTCAAGTGTCCTACTCATTCATATAAAATACTATTAAATCTATTGATCATTTTTTCTATTTTTAGGAATAGAAGAAAACACAAATAAAAAACAAGTTTATTACAAACTACAATAATAATAATATTAACTCTGTTTTTGTGTGAATAAATAGTAAATAATTAATTATAATATTAAATAATTTTTGTACCGACCGTAAATTGTCAAACAAACAAGGAAAGAATTATCGCCTTAAATAATTAATTATATTAATTAATTACATTAATTAAATAATTAATTATATTAATTTTTTATTATTATATAAATTAAATTTTTAGAATAAATTTTAATTTTGTCTTGTGAAGATAATATTATGTTGCCCCGAAATTTTGACAAGTATTATTAAATAATTATTATGCTTTGTAAATGATACTTTGTTTACTCAATTAGCCAAATCAAATAATGCATTTAAACACATTATCTTCAAGATAATGCGATTTTTGCGAACACTTACATATTTAATAATATCCGATCGGAATCCATTCCAATTTGTTCCATGATACATAGGTGCTTTGTTCTATGAATCTCATAGTATTAGGTATTTTATTAATTTATTCAATTATTTTCACAAATTAAAAAAATATTATATAGAATGTGTACATTTATATCAATTATAAATGCATATATATGTAAATATCATTACAAGATCCTTAAAAATTTAGGAACGATTGAATATCTCGAAAACAAAAAAAACTATTTTTGAGAAATTTAACCGTTTCCAAACTTTTTGAGGATTTTGATATGTATATGCAAATTGTGTTACTAATCAATCAGGCAATACGTAAAACATATCAGAAAATATACATTTGATTACGAATTGGTACTGAATAATAACATTTTATTATGCCACAGCCAACGTTGACCATTTGTGTGATTATTATGCGATAGCGTTACATTATTTTAATAGAATGGTAATTGAGTTGTATAATTCTCCGATGTGCATTGCGGCAATTGCGCAATGGTCCTTGAGTATGGACAATGGCAGAAAATGCAAATATCGCGCCTGATATTATTGCGCTTTCATCGTATAAGATGTCAGATCTTGAATTTAATTAATTTGTCTTTGGGAGACGAGCTAAATCTTAGAAATATTTACGTGCGCAGTTCACTGAAATGGTTTTTCCATTGCTAAGATAAATGTACATGACTGGACAGAATATAATTTTATATTATTTTAAAGATAAAGAAATTAATAGTAGATATAGATATGTAAATAACAAGATCATTTCATGCAACAATAATTTATATTTTTTTACTGAATCTTTTATAAGAAAATATCGTTTTCAGATTTACAAAATACGCTTTTTAATAAAAAAAATTTTTAAGTTTTTGTTGAAATGTGTTTGTAAATATATTCAGAATATCGGATGTCTCCGAATCTTCTGTGACAAACTTTGACGCAATGCAAATTTGAATTTATTACCTTATTTTGCAAGAGTAGAGGAACCTTCCTATGAAGATTTCCTCTATGTTCGCAGAAAGGATGATAAATTACATCGATGTCGAACTTGTATTGACATGAGCGAATATGGTAATTTTAAATGCAAACTTAGATAAAATTGTTTTTTTACATATTTCACATTTTTGTTTTTTTATAAAATCATTTATAGACCTATGCTTATATGTATAATATGTTTTTATTTTAGCTCATATAATAGAACACACTATCAAAATTTGTATGGAAAATCTGGGGAAAATTTGTAGAATAAATATTATGATTATGTAAGGCAAAATCAGAATTTTATGTAAAAAATAAATTTATGTGTAACGATAAAAAATTTATATAAAAATTTTCACATTTTTAAATATTTATTTTATTTAAATAATTATATATTAATTTTTCATGAAAATCATTTACTTTTATTGTAATTATTAGTTTCTTAACTCTTATTGTTTGTATGTTATTAAAATGTTTATAATTATATTTTACATTGTTCTTCGAGAAGAGATAAAATATATTATGAAAAATTTAACATCCTAATATTTTAGTTTACTTCTCTTGAGATATAGTTCACATCTACATATATTGTAATATAGTTGCTAATGTTACCATAATGTCCATAATACACGTTAATCATAATTAATGACATAAACAGAAGATTATCTGATCACTAATAGGGTTATATAAGGATGTAAGTGATAGCAGACAGTAATAACAAGATTTTTTCGAAGTGCAATGAGGAGTATCTAATAGCTTATCATATCGCATCTGACAGACGCGATCAGTTTTCAAAGTAAAGGAACTCAGAAGATGGAAAGCGGCGAAGTTAAACTGTTGAGAATCGATTTGCGAATGTAGAAATGTATAATTAGAATGTAAACTGGAACTCTCTGTGGTTAACCAAAAGGGATCGATGCTCTCGCCTTATTGATTATAGGGAATCCAGTTACGAAAAACCACCGAATAATTCATATCATTAAAATTTTATATAAGTTTATGATTTTATATATATATATATATTTATATATATATATATATATTACAAATTGTAGGTATTCACAACACATAAAGAAGTATAATAATTATTTTATTAGAGAATTTTTACACAAACTTAAATTATATAAGAAAAATAATTATTATAAAAATTACTAAATATATTCCTTTGTGTGTGTTGGCTCTAAAGAAAACAATTTATAACTTAGATTTATTTCGAAACAATATTAATTATATCAGAACAATAAGATCATATAATTCTACGTAAAAGTTATCGATAAAGTTTCAAGGTAGATTACAACAATATTAATCTCGAGATTTGTCTTTAATCCTTTTAAATTGTCAGAGACTGCTTTATATAATCCCGAGAGACGAATTTTTTAAAGGATTATGTTTGATAATACTTTTAATAACATTATGTCCATCAGATATTACAAAGAATTTACGTAAATCTTAATACGTGAGAGACTGTGATTCGATGAATACATTGTAAATCTCGTCAAACGTATACTTTTTTTACCCGTTCATGTTGTTAATTTTATTGTAAGCTAATATTGTATTTATCCCCTTGACGAATTTTCTTTATATTTATTTTTTTATCCTTCGTGATTAAACGAATTTTATTTACGTTGATCATTATTTTTTAAATTGAATTAATTAATTACTATTTTTTGAATGAAATTATTATAAAGATATGTGCATATAATTAGATATTTGGATAAGATTTATAATTAAATTTTCTTTAATATTTTGATATTTATCATTAATTTTATTAATGAATACTTGAATTAACAAATCTTTTAATCTATGTTAATCCCATTTTAGATCATCATATAATTTATTTAGAACTTAGAATAGAATTTTATTTATAAATTTATAAATCGTATTACACAAAAAGCGTTTTAATAATTAAATATTAATTTAAGAATGAAACAATGTCTACATATACACAAATAAAATACAATACGTACAAATAATAAAACTGAAATTTTACAAATTATATATCAGCTAAAATAGATTTTATAAAACAAATATAAAAAATTAATGCGTATTCTAAACTTGTATTAAACATCGTTGTTTTTAGAAAAAAAAGAATTGCATTTTGTTAAGCATACCATATATAATATATTGATTATTCTTTTTCTCTACTATCTATACATATATAATAAGAAATAATACAATACCTGTTATTCATCCAGTAATATATAATCGGATTTACCATAGAATTAGACATAGCGAGCCAGTAGAAACTTAAATACACATGTTGTACATAACTACTTTCTGCAAAATGACGATGATGATACACGAAAATAAAAAATCCCTGATATGGTAACCAGCACAATGCAAATATTGTCACCACGATAATGAACATCTTTACAACCTGCAACATAAAGAAGATAAATGTTAAAACAGAATTCAAATCTGTTATACTCTTTTAACTATGTAAAGTAGAAGAGGTTCAAATCTTAATAAAATTTTAATAAAAAAGTCATTTTGCAATTGCAACGATGATTACAAAAACCGTTAGTCACAATTAGTTGTAATTTCAAAATTTATATTTAACATGTCCATTGTAGCACGCTCTATTAACCAACATTCATAATATTAAGGATACTTAATAGGAATCTACTGTTTTGAAGTTTATGCTTCAATGTTTATATTATGTTTAGAAACAGTCATTACTTTGACGTTGCCACAAGCAATAAAGTTTGTAAATCACATAAATAAATATAGCTTATTGTAAATATATGTATATAGCTTTTAATATTTAAACAGATAACTGTAAAAACACTTAATTTGTATGCAAATGAACTTTGGTAACCAACAGTTGCCAACAGTTTTATAATCATAATGCGACCTACTTTATAGAAGTACGTTTTAAGATTTTCGGATAAATATAGTAGAAAGATTTGCTACTCTATATTTATCTTATTTTCTGTAAAGATTTACATGAAGATTTCTTGTTATTTGCAGCTATTTTTTAGAATTTTTTAAATATATTTTTGTTTCTTTGAAAGTTCGAAAAATTAGATACAAAACAGTAATATGTGAAAAAACATTAATTTTTTAATTTCAATTAGTACATTACAATTGTTTTTATTGATGTATTTTACAAGTTTACTTAAGTCATTGCATTATAAAATATTATTTTACAATGCAATGACATAATAATACGGAAATATTCAATAACGTACCTTGCGTTTAGATTTCATTGATTCTTGCTGGTAATGCGTAAGTTCACCAATCGATTTCGAGCCCCATAACTTTCGTCCCATACACGTATAACAGACAGCCATCACTGACATTGGAACCAGATACGTTACAGTAAGGAACAGAAGATTGTAGCTGTAATAAATTATTTATGTAAAACCATAAAAATGCTGAGATATATATTGAGAGATTTACTACGCCAAGTTTTATTAAAACCGTAACTCGTTTTATAAGATACACGGGTTAGTCGATTACTCAAGAAAGAAGGTAAGAAATCCGTTTTTATTAATTGTAAAGTTTAAAATTCAATGTATAACACAGTGTAAATGTTATATTTATTTTTAATTAATATTGCATTGTGTATATGTATATTTAAGATGGTAAAATTCAAATTTGGCTATTAAAGTTAAGGTAAGATTATTGTCGCGTAGCAATAGTAATTAAAATTTAAAAACTTGGATTTAAAAATAAGGATTAAAGCAATATTTAATTATTTTTAAGGAATCAGTTATTTATCACTTACAATTCAATAATGTTAAATAAGATTAAATAGGCGTTTATTTTATTTTTCATTTTAATTTAAGAAATGAGGCTTAATCCAGAAAAAGTTTTAGTATACAGAGAGAGAGAGAGAGAGAGAGAGAGAGAGAGAGAGAGAGAGAGAGAGAG
>NW_017278534.1:2266583-2386087 GCF_001594065.2 Cyphomyrmex costatus | reverse complement strand
AGAGAGAGAGAGAGAGAGAGAGAGAGAGAGAGAGAGAGAGAGAGTATGACCATGACGTTTGATCTAATAAGATTGAAAATTAAATACTACATAAATTATTAGTTATTTCTTGCTCGAAATATTATGAAAATTATACTCTGGTACAAGTAATACAATTTCAATTCTTCCTAACATTTTTAAATGAACTATCATTTCCAAACCCCAAGAGTAAACGTTCAATTACATTCGCTGAATGAGTTAAATTGCACATAAGAGGATTATTCTGTAAAATTACTTGGAATTTGTGATGTAGATAGAATCTATGCATAACTTAAATTCCATTTAGCATATATAGAACTGTACGTCACTTCCTGATGGGTTTGAGTATTTTAAATTATCCTATTGCACGCTATCAGAACCAACGATATTGTTACATCCGTTAAATAAACTTAACTTGGAGCTGTCTCATACATGTATAAGAACAGAGGTATTCTGTATAAACTTCAGCGTTGCACGATGTTCTTCGTAAGTGAAGAGTAGCCATACTAACGATAGTAAGTTTGTGGACTATTTGACAAATGAAAACCTTCGATATATATCTAAAGTGTTGTACCTACATAATATACACAAAATGGAATTCTGAATGACTAACAAGTAAATGGAGGTGTCACTCATCAATTTTAATGAAACTTTGCAAATTTGTATAAGTATGAAAAATATGTGACAAGTATTTTTTTTATCGGCAAAGGTCCACTCTGAAGGGTGAAAACTATCCCTTAAAGGTAAGGGGTAGATTTAACATATTAGGTGAAATAAGTTGAACATTTTAAAAAGTAAAATGCGTTAAGGGGCTTTTGCGGCGTGCAAGCGCTTTCCCTTTTCACTAACGCATACATACACTGTATATAAGAGCGGTCTGATGTTTACGTATCTGGACGCCATATTAGGTCGGCCATTTTGAATTTCATACATTTGACATAAAATTTAGTTTCAGCGACCCCAAAAACGATCTCCTACATATTTTACTTTTTAAAATTTGTAACTTATTTCATCTAATTATACATTAAATCTACCCCTTACCTTTAAGGAATAGTTTTCATCCTTCAGAATAGATAAAAAAAATACGTGTCAAGTATTTTTCATAATTTAACAAATTTGCAAAGTTTCATTAAAATCGATGACTAACACCACCAAGTGTGAAGCTGGTCCCTCAATATTAAAAAATCGATTTTTTAATATTGGGGAGCCAGCTTCACACGGGTGACTAACACCTCCGTAAGTTTACTTGTACGATTTATATTCAAAGACAGAGATATTCAATAGAAATCGATATTTTCTGTATACAAAATTTGATTATGGAATATATAACTATTATAATCATTCTCTTTGGATAAAAAAAAGTTATACTAAATTAAAATACACTATATAAATAAATACATTATTATGTATAAAATTAAGTTTTTTTATTAATAAAATTAAATTAAAATATTATAATAAAAAAATATGTATTGCAATCATTTGGTTTATAACACTTGAATATATTTTTCTTTTGAACAATAAATATAAGAAATAGAGTTACCGCGCAACACGATACACAGTGTATAATATAATTATTAACAAACGTTTATTTAATTTACATTAAATCACTAATTTATTGTGAATTAAATAACTTTTTGTTTTGGCTTTAGAAAATAATCTGTATTTATTTACATAATATTTGTTCCCCAATTTAAACTTTTCTTTACGAAAAAGAAAAATTTCAAATTTTATTCTGTTCTGTAAATTGAACTCGTGTTGTTTACTGTTCATGCAGAAAAGGGATGCTGGAGTATATTTAATATTGACGTTTCACGTTCAATACTTACTAGTTTTATGTTTCCAACTTTTCTATTTTTGTTAGTTAACAATTGAACACATAGATACAGATACTGTCAATCATCTTGACTAAATTTGGAAAATAATTGAAAGTTTTTATAAAATATAAAAATTTTAGTTTTTAGTACCAAATCTATATTAATTTGTTTTAAAGTTATACATATACAATTCTTCTACAAATCTTATAAATATAAATATATATATATAAAAAAATTTATAAGATTGTGGATTTACATTTTGTATATTGTATTATATGTACGAGTATTGTACAGACAGAACTTTTGCATTTTTTTGTACTTTTTTTATTGTTATATTTTAAAACGAATTTTTCCCTGTCATACCTTAAATTAATTATTACTTGATTTTGCTTTAGCAAACATTTGTGAAATACATTTTCAGTTAGGCTTACTATTTTGACGCAGTAACGAGTAATGGGAACTAATTATTTCTAATAAGTAACTTTTTATTCTCTGATTTATATATATTAATAATTATTTACAATTTTAATCTTATTTTGTATAAAAATATTTTGTATAAATTGTAGTATATAAATAGCACAAGGCAATCAAAATCAAATCCTTCTTTTTTTAATTAATAAAGCTTAATTGTTAAACTATGGTAATACAGTGGAACGAATGCAACCACTCTAATTAGGTTAAAGTTCTCTTATCGTTTCCAGTGATGCGCTACCAACAAATATACTGCAATCTCCTGACCTATCTCCTTAGAATAATCGTCGATTCAATCTCTTTCACATTTATAATAGATCGTATACGCGATGTTTATGAGAATTTTTTTTCTCACACGATTTTATGTGCGCGCATTTCCTATTAAAAAACGCTGAACAATCCCCATTTGACATATAGATTTACATATTTTTGAAGACTATATTACATCGAGACCCGTTAGGTTATGCTAGGAGAATTTTAGTGGAATGAAACTGTTACTACTCACCAATATTCCGTTTTGCTATGTAAATAGCCACCGTCAGGCCACAATAAGTAACAAGAGATTCTAGTTGTTCCATTGGAATATCTACAATTGATTATACATCAATTTCTATGAGAATATTGAATATAGAGTAGTAATAAATATTGAGAAGATTAAACTTCTAAATACATCTATCAATTATATATGTACTCCTTAAATTCTCAAATATTAATTATTAAGAAAGTTTTGTTTTTTGTAAAGTCTCATGGGGAAGAGAGAAAAATGGATATGAGAGAAAAAAGTCTCATAGGATTAAAGCCATGGAGTCCAAGGAGAAACGGGTTTAGGTATATGGATACCTATAAAAAGAAAAACAATGTGAGGGTGAAAGTTATTTGTATGAAACATTGACTTCACGGGGTAGAAAACAATATAAAGATGTTGCGAATACGAATTTCACGATTTTTTGTTACAAAAACTTAATAGAAAAAAATTTAATAATTGTAAATACGTTAAATATTCTCGTTTTATTTAATTTTGAAATGTGATTTTAAAATATCGCTTATTTAAATTACATACAATCATGTGTAATATTTAACATTTTACAACACGATAAATGTACAATTTATTTTTTATTACAAACATTATTTTTAGTTTGTTAAAATTTATGGAAAATTATTTATTATAGAAGAGAAATACGATTTTGGAAATATATGAACGGCTTTACAAGCAGACGGTCGGCTTTAAAGGATAGTATCAGCTTTAGGAACCTGTAAAGCAGATACATAATGTCCTTAAAATGAGAAAATTTCTGAAAGTAGAAAATTTTGGTTAGACATACTTCTCATTCGATGATACATTTTGAAAGATGAAAATAGAACGTATTGTATATTAAAATTTTTCTTAAATATATATTACAAATATACAAAAAATCATAAGCAAAGAGAAAATAAGTGAAAATTTATAGACAAGGAAAGAAACAACTTTCTGGCTCAAAACGATAAGAAATTTAAAGCTTTGCCTGGCTACGAGCAGATTATTAAACAAATATATAGTCTGCAATTTTTGTAACGTTTTTATATTAAAATTAAAAAGTACCAAATTTTTTTCCAAATTTATATCATTAAAATATATATATAAATAATTATTATATATATATTTATAAAAGAACGTCAACGACAATTAACCTATAAAAAATACAAATCATTAAAACAATTCTTCTATAAAATTTAATCTCTTACATTTTGATTCGTTATTTTAATTTGAATAATGTCTTATTCATTAGTTTGCATTATTTATTAGATAAAATAAAATATGCTTCTTTTATTGTTTTATTAATTATCAGTGTTTGTTTAATTATCGATAATAATGTATTTGAAAAATATGAAATGTGTAAATATATATACATATAAGAATAATGTACGAACTTATGTGAAATAGGTAACCTATAAAGATAAAACGCCGTGTAAATCTATAAACACTTTATAGCTATCTCTTAATGTAGATATATGTAGTTATATGCTGGTAGATATGTATATACAACCTATGAAACTAAGGCATTATAACTTAGACATTACCTAACAAAGGGATTAAGCTAAATTATGCTCTGACTATAATGTATAACAAAAACTTTATTTCTGTCATGCGAAACAAAGAATATTTTAAATAAAACGTACATTTTTCATACTTTTTTATCACTTTTTAACAAAATACAACGTTATAGTTGTATACATAATTAAATTGTAGGTATTTTTAAAATTATAAATTATGAGCTCTCTTTTCTGTTTTATTATAGTTACCTGCGCAATGATGTTGTGGAATATAAAAGACACGGGGTTGCTAATGCAGATGATATGCCCCAGATTAAAATCAAAGTAATCACTGTCCTCTTGCGAGACATATGGTGTTTAAGAGGATACATAATGGCCATATATCTGCAACAAACGACATAATGATGCTGTTTAATAATCCCCAATATAGATTCAAATTAATTACTAAGATTTATTACGTTTAATCTTGTGTATACTATTATTATCCCTTTCGATACATTTTTTTATCTTTTACAATAAGTTTTGTTGCATAATAACTTTAGACATAACTGTATATATTTACCATTATACCAAACAAGATTTGGCAGTACTTGTGTTATAAAACTTAGTAAAATTATAATGAAAGAAAGGTATATATATATATATATATATAGATAACAATTCTTATTTATTTTTTATTTTATTATTTTATATAATGTTCTTCTAATAATTATTTTTATTTGAAGTAATGGTTACTCTAAAATTTTACAAAATGTTTTATTTTTAATTTCTATATGTATAATATATTCTATTCATACATTATTTGTTATGCATATACAATTTATTACACAAAGCATACATACAATTTATATCCTATATGTGCTTTATGTAATAGCTATTTCGCATGTAAGTCAGAAATTCAAAATGTAATCATGCGAAGCGAAATAATTTTACGTTAGGAAATGTAGTTGCGTGTAATAAAAGTGTAAATTGCTCTGTTGCAAATTGTACTGATATTCTAGATCGAAAATATTTCCCATATGCTGCACGTAACGCTACATCTCGTAAAACATAAGTTTTCAAGATTGAAATATGTTATCATATACATATACGTGCGATGTAATACCATGCACTTTTTATAATCAGTAATAATACGAAATCTATTCTATATATTTCTTACTATCTACGTATATATTGGATGATTGCATAAGTTCGTGCCCGATTTTCATAGATGTCACTAACTTTATGTTTATTGCAGAGTTTGGTGTTTTTTTGTTTGGTTTTTTGTATGCTCTAAATAAATGATAGTGTCATGAATCACTTTAGCGTCAGGGTATCGATCATAAAACTTTTTCCCTAGGATAAAAAATGAAAAGTGAACATTTTTACCATTGTAGTTAATGGAGAAATTTTTCACTTTTCATTTTCCATCCTAGGGAAAAAGTTTCATGATCGATACCCAGACATCGTGTAGATAAGTCGATTTGTGCGTGAAAGAAATTTTTCAAAATGGAGAACGAAAAGGTATTGGAAAAAGTTTCATGATCGATACCCAGACATCGTGTAGATAAGTCGATTTGTGCGTGAAAGAAAATGGAGAACGAAAAGGTATATTTCCGACATGTAATGTTATACGAGTTTCGGAAAGGCATGAGTGTTGGGACTGCTCAAAAAAACATTTAGAGCGTTTATTTAAATCGTGCTCCTGCTCTCCGGACAATTAAAAAGTGGTTTCGCAGATGTCGAAATAGTGATTTCAATTTAGAAGATCAACCTCGCTCTGGACGTCCTTCCGGCATTGATGACGATATTGTGCGTGCTTTGGTAAAAACAAACCCAAGGATTACAATTGAGGAGATTACGGAGAAGCTAAACATAGATAATTCAACTTTTAGCATATTTTACTTTTAAATCGGACATTATGCAATCAGCTAATATATATGATAAATATAACAAAACGAAACATGATATATGTATTATATTTAACAATATAAATAATCCTGAATAAACTTTGGAATATTTTTCATATAACTGACATTAACATATTATATTATATAACACAATAAAATTTCATTTATGATTGTTTAACACTTAAGTGTTGAAATCGACAATTGAACATAATTATGACATTATTATAACGTTAAAGCTAATTAGAATTATCACGCAGACAGAATGATGCGATGTATAATTTCATAAATTATCGCGTGTTTCTCACATTCACCAGATTATAAACATGTCCCTTGTGCTTCGACATTAACATTATTGCTTTTATATCTCCCATATGCACGCAATAACATTTATTTATCCGCGTTTATGCGCTTATCAAAGAGGATATAATAGATGACTGATTTTTACCGATTGGTCAGATTAATCGATTATTTCACCATTAGATTTTAATTATTTAAATAATTTTGAATATATATATATGTATATATATGAACATATACACATATAGAAAATAAAAAATATTAAGTTTGCGAAAGCAGAATTATTTGTTCTCAATATATTTTATCCGATTAAAAAAACGAATAAAATAAAATCCATTAAACAATCGGAAAATTTGATTTACAATATATATATCTTTATTAAAATTTTATGCCATTGTTATTTGAAAATTATTTTTATTTACTATTATAGAATACGGACTTATTTTAGTGTAACACGTTTTATTAGTTGGTCAAATGTCAGAATAAACAAAAAAAGTTATATAATAATATCTTTACAATAAACGGAAGTTCATGAATTTAATTATGTGTTCCATAGTTTTATTCAGTTATCGTCAGTTCAGTTTTAGTGAGACAATAATTAATCTACGTTTGAAATACGAATTGTTCATTTGCCATGCAATAAACTGTTCAGCGAGTTTCTGAGGAAACTAAACTTGACAATTACTTCTACGCTTTATGTTCTTGTGAGATTGCAGGAAGTTTTAGAAATGTATAAATCTACAATAGAATTTCTTGCTAGTGTCTATATCGACGTATAAATTATAATCAAAGAAACGGAACTATCTCTACTCTTCTTGACTAAGTTTATAAAGATAGTACAAAAAAATTTACATCTTAATTTCTAATAAGTAATGATACCGAATGCATTTAAAAACAGAACAGTTTGTCGCGTGTACACACGTCGAATGCTCGCATTTTGTGTTTGTTAATCGTTATACATCGTATGCTAATAATGAAAACTAGGTGCTCTCTTTGAAATCTTAACACTTTACTACTACTACGAGAAATTTCTCCGTTTAATATCGTCAGACGAACGACGAAAGTTGTCGCAAAGAAATATTTAAACCAAATGATAAAATTTCTCAATGCAAATACAAATATTGTATTTTGTCACTATTATTTATTAACTGTTAATATTGACGAAAATGCTCAGCATTAAAAAAAATCAGCTTAATATATAAATATAAAACAAATTTATTTTTGTAATTTGTAAATAATATTTAATATTTGAAAAATTATGAACTAGTGATTTGTTAAAAAAGTATTAGTGATGCCTTTAAAAACATTTATAAAACATACAAGTATTATTTTATTAAGTTTCAATTTTTATTAAAATTTTAACAACACACAGTTAATATATACATATTATCTTATCTTTAGATTTATAAGAGGAATCTAAATAAAAAATCTGAATGATTTAATATAAATTTACTTAATATATTTAAACTTTCTCAAATTTATTTTAATAAAAATTTGATATTATTATCAAGTTATTTAATAGTGCAAATAAAAGAAAATTACAACAACCCCAATAATCGCTAATATTAAATTTTAGTTAAAAATTTACCCCTAAAACGCATTTCTACTGTAACCATTATCTTTCTTTGGCCACACAAAAATGCAGATAAATGCAGCCGTCGTTTGGTATTGTACAAACCAAAACAATAAGTGACGTAAACAAAATGGTTGCATTGTTTTCTTCGTGAGTTTTTTCACGCATGGGAAACTATGATGGCAAGATATTTCGGTAAAGCCGTCGAAACCATAACGACATTTCGCGTCACGAGAACGCGAAACATTCTATACACGTGATAAGAATTACAGCCTGTAACCCGTTTGAAAATAGCTGTGCGGTGAGCTGTCTCCGAAAACATATTAAGTCATTTATCGCAGGCTGAAATATTAATACACGAGCACGTCTAGACGAAAATTGCATATAAATGTTCACCTCAAAGATAATGTAATAATATTTTTACTATTTGTCTTAATATTGTAAAAAATTATATTAGAAGTAAATTTAACTATACGTATATATAATAAATAACTATTATTAGTTAAACTTCTCCTTTGAAACAAATTTTCCTTATTAATCGATTTATACATAAGTCATCCTATATACAATATATGTTTGCGACTTAAAAATGTTTTAACACAATAAAATGATACGAAGAGAAACGTTGCTGTCACCAGAGAATACTCTTTGAGTACCGAGCGAAGGAAAAATCAAATAGTATTAACTAACAAAAGAATGAAATAAAGAATATTTCTAGTCAAAGCAATAATAAAGACTAGAAGAGAGATAAATTTTCCACGGACTTTGTCACTTTATTATTTTACAATAATTAAATTCATTATTTCTTATATTAGAAGTTACATAGTTAACTTTGTCATACCTCTTATTGAGTTATTTAAGGGTCAACGAAGCGTATTGAGATATGCAGATATAATATATGATACGGCATGGTACGAAGAAATAAAGTGCAGTGTCTAATGAATGTTTAATGGTTAGCAAATGTAATTTCTGGTACGTCGTCAATCCAACTCGTGCATATACAAACCGCAGTACGTGAGAAGCATAGCTACCTACTACCTTTCGAACGGTTCGAAGTTCGATTTCTCTTTCATCAGGACGTGAAAGGCATTATGATACGAAAATGCTGAACTTGTTTAAGTAGAGATGTTTAAGATAATCCATTTTTACTTCCAACTGCAGCTAATTGAATATTGTTATTTAATTTTATCTTGGTTTTCGTAAATTTTAACTTTACCAAAGCTTTAGATCCTTTAAACAATCTTCAAAATACACGGATACTGTGAATTATTATTATTATTACATACTGCTTAAAATTAATTACTTTCTTATCTATAAAAGTACTTATTAATTTTTTGCTGATAAAAGGAGGATAATGTAATATAAAAAGCAACAAAGCGTAAAATATTGATATGCAAATCAATAATTCAATATTTAAAATACGAACCAAAAACTAGATATTTAAGACTCTATTGGCAAAACCTTTGGCAAAATTGGATTATTGACTATTGACGTTGATTGATCATTAATTTATTTTTATCTTTAATGAGTTGTTAATTAATGGATTGGCAATCGGATCGAAAATTCGAATTTGTGAAATACTGATATAAACTTAATTATTATAGAATACAATTCCAATATTAATAATATTTGATATGTCATCTTGATATAACATAAACTGCGATATGCTTGCATAAGATTTAGAATTAGTTTATTATTAATTAAACATTTGTTTTAATTTCATTCTTTATTAATGAAAACATAATGAAAGATTATGTTAATTAATGTGTATTTTATTTTAATTCAATATTCAACATAAAGTTTATTTTATACCAAGTACAAACAATCTTAAACTAAATAAAGCGAACTATCAGCTATAAGTTAATCAATCCGCATACAAGAAGAGCTTTCTAATTTAAGTCATTATTCCATTTTTCTTAATTACTTAAAGAGTCTTACAATAATATTTGTTTATGTTTATGTTAAACACAAATAGGATAAAATAGAAGCTGGAGAAGTTAAAAGCTATAGTTTCTTATAAACATAAATAAGTTAATCCAATTACAATTCATTCTCTCTAGTCTCCATTTATTTGACAATTTAAGTGATTGTTAATTACTATAATCTCTCCGATAACAGCCACTTCAAAAGGCAGTCCTGATCCTCCTACATCAATTAGTGTTCATTATATTCATCCCTCACCCATTTCTATTCCTAAAGTTCCATACAACTTTAGCCTCAATTTCCAGCGCACAGTTAATTTACCGTAAAATAATTTAAGTATGGAACTTTAATATTCTTGTTTTGTCCTTACGTTTTGCTACAAGTAATTAATTAAAGACTACAGTAACATTGAAATATAATTTATGTACAATTATTTTGTTAAATGGACGGTAAAAATTTTATAATTTTATTTGATGGATAATTATAATTATTTTAACAAATATTTATATTATAATTAGCTCTATCATTGATTATACTTATTTTAAAATAAATTTAATTAATTTTAATTTTTCAAAATGCAAAATATATTTTAATAATTATAAAATGTATATATAACTGAATAATATATATAATGTGTGTGATTCAAAAATATAAAATACATTGAATATAAAAATGTATAATGTAATTTATTAATGTATAAAGTAACCTTTTTTAAATTTATAGAATATTAATATATAGTTATTTTATGTTAAATATAATTTAAAGATCTAGTGTGTGTGCGCGCGTGTGTGTGTATGTGTGTGTGTGTGTACGTGTGTGTTTTGACAAGTTTCCGCATGTGAAATTGCTCATTATAACTATTGTTTCGACTATTTTTCTTAAGGACTATTATACTGGAACAAAATTTATAGACGAGATACACTTACTGTTACTAAAATATTTCGACAAATTTATAATATGGCCATTAAAAATAAGAAGTTTAAAAAAACTTTTCGAAAAGTCTAAAAAACTTTATATTTAAACACACTTCACCACACAAACAGACTTGTAGCACAGGAATTTTAAGACTTTATATAATTTTATGGTACGATTTTCTAATATAGAAACGTATTAATTTCAATTTTTGTATTTTATAACATTTTTAACTTACATTTGAAATTTCTTTTAAATTAATATATTTTATATTGCTTAAATTAAGAAGAGGACTATATATTTTTGTGTTATAAAAAGATATTTGTATATGAAAATTTTTTTTTGCGCTTAGAGAAATAAAATAGTACCTACTAATTTATAAAATATTATTTATTATACATACATGATGAAAAAGAAAATATTTTTTACAGTCAATAAAATATTTTGAATTCTTCATTACTGAATCTTTAAATACAAAGACAAATATATTTAATCAAATTTACAATAAATAATCATCGTAATATAATATAAATAAAATACACGATTAATTAAACAGTAATGATAGTCATTTTTTTCTTCGAACGCTTTTTATGGAACGAATTAGATACCAATCTGGCCTTCGGGTTAACTGCACCGATAGTCGAGAATAGTGGAATGACCGACGAGCATGAATTTGTATCTTATCGTTCCTCTACTATCTTGAGACTCGTCGTGACGAATAATTTATGTTCTAACTTCAATTATAACGAAAAAAGAGAATCTGCTTTATATGTTAAAAATGTTTCTAAATTTGATTTAATTTTTGTGTATGCTATTGCGTACACTATTGTAATAATATATTAATATGCTATAACGCAGAGAAAAGAAAGAGCATTCAAGTTTGTCTCCTATCTTGAAATTTTCTATGTTTACTTTTTATTAAAAAATTTATTAGTCTTATTTGCTATTTTATAAAAGATTAAATATAATAATCTTTTATGATCTATTAATTTTTGTGACATACAAAATATTTTAATAATTAAAATATTAAATTTTACATTTTACTTAACAAATGTTATCTTTATTTAAATTATAACATTTATGTGCTACATTATATGTTGTATATGTATATATTGTTACGGAAAAAGAAAATGATATTAAAAAATAAGAAATTTACTTGATACGGAAATATATTATACCTAAAAGTGTATAACACATTTTCTGTTTTATATTTTATTATATATATGAAATTACTGTATCTGTATTCAATTATTTTTATCATTATGTACAATGTTTTCGTGATGTTTATATGAATTGATATTAATAGTGTATTGGTATAACATTTTCATTAATGAGAATGCTGTTAATTCGATTTCGTCGAGTATAAACTATATTTATCGCACATCACAGGCATTGATTAATCATGCTTAGTACGTTGTTCTAGTTACGCGTCACCATGACATATGTGTACTTTAGTAACTTGATTCTACATATACCGGTGTGCGATTCTCAATTTGCAAATGTCTTGTTTTTCTATTAAAACTATTATTTAAATATACGTCAAGTCACCGTTTGCACAAGGAGCATAATCAGAATTACTATACACATACATATAATACACATTTTCTAAACATATTATATAGTATATTAATAATAAATAATAATAATAATAAGGCTCTGTAAATATAAAACGAAATAGACACTTGAAGAGCTTACAGCCAGTTATATGTAACAAAGAACTCTAATTCAAAACATAAAAATAATAAAATTGGTATCACCAGTCGTTGCGAATATGGTAATGGAAGACTTAGAGGAAATTGCGATTGTAATGTCGCCTGTTCGACTGTTATTTTATTATCGATATGTTGATATCATTTTATCTGCTCCATCTGAAAGTATTAATGACATCTTGGACATTTTCAATTATTTACACACTGAACTACAGTTTACTATGGAAGTTGATATAGATGGTAAATTAAGTTTTTTGGATTGATTATAAATGAACACACACACAGAAATTTATTTTCGATGGATATCGTAAAGCAACCTTTTTCGATAGATTCCTTAATTTTCATTCCTTAATTTCCATCCTTTTTGTCATAAGAGAGGTGTAATTTATGAATCGAGTTGTACACAAAATAATTTGTTTATATCATTCTAAGTTTCAGCAAAATAATCTAATTAATGCTATTAATATTTTTTTAAATAATACCTACTATCTTTTATTTTTTTGATTATTCAAAATAAAATTAAATTTTATATTAACAACAATAGTTCTAATATATAATAAAAATGTTAATTAAAAAAAATTTTTTCAATTCGATATGTTAATTTGATATCAGAAAAATTTACACCAATTATTAACATGTTTAATTGTAAATTAACCGTCACGTTTTAGATTATTTCTGTTTTACTGCCTTGATTATTGTAATTTATGAGCTCGCAACAATACAGAACATGAAAATTACCAGGAAATAAAATTCTGTAGATTTCTAATATAATTTCACAATTATAATCCTTATCGTACAAGTATGAGTCACTAGTGACCGAGCGATTCCTGTTTGTGTAAGTTTCTCGCAAGCTCGATGAATCTCCTGGCGCTTGTTATTTCCCCGTAAAAGAAAGTTTATGGTGGAGATAACCTGTGCGTAGCGAGGCAACCCGGCCATCAATCTGCCTATGACTGGCGTACAATTAAAGTTAGCATGAGACGCTAGTGATCCATGTAAGTGTACAAAGGATGCTTTTTGTGAAAAATAAAAATTGTGTCAAAATCATTATAAGTATCCTATTTTTACTCTAAATTAATGTCTGAGTGTTTGTTTTCATCAAAAAAATTTTTTTTCTAAAAAAATTGTTTATTTTTTGTTATTTCATGTGCAGAAAACCGATTTGTGAGCACCACCGTACTTACGTATGTGTAAACTATAAAACGTAAAACATTTCTTTTATACGTATTTATAAATATGTATTTACATTTTATATATTTTTTCATTAAAAAATATATTATAGTACAACAAAATAAAAAAATGCATATTTAATTCGATTTTTCCTATTTATCCCATGTTGAAAATTGTTCATATTCATGTGCTCAAATAATTCAACTTTTTGTAGAATTCGAAATTCTAATATTTTTTTTCAAACTTTATATCTAAACTACAAAACCATGGAGTCATTTCTTTATATTCATTTATTATGAAAAGTTATAATTTAGTATATAATTTTTTAAATCAAATGCAATTTTTTCACAACCTATGAATCTTTCGGTAATTATAAATTATACTACACTTTATTATTTTCCAAAATAAAGTTTTAATATTTATTCTAGAAAGTTGAAAATATATTAGTGAATTTTTTGAATCATTCTAAATAGGTGAAAAAACGAACGGATTCATGTTTGTACAGATAAAGCACAAAATTGTATCTTGTATGGTAAGGAATAATTTACTGTAACATTGATAATGACCCGATTGGCCTCAAAACGTTTGTTGTAACCAATTTTATTATTTTTATGTTTTAAATTAAAAGTTCTTTGTTACATAACTTGTTCTAAGCCCTTCAAGTGTCTATTTTGTTTATATTATATATTAATATTACGCATTTTAATTTATTTTAATGAATATTATGAATGGTTCTATAATATTATAGATAACATTTGTTCCACGGAATTTCTCCCTTATATATTCCATATTAATAATAAAATTCGGAGCACGTATAATTAATTGAGAGATGATATATCGATTTTTATTAACATGACGTAATTTCTATAAAATTGTAAAGGATGAAAGTTGCACCTTTACTTGGAATTTTATTTGAAATAAATTTAATCTTTTATTTTCGCAATAAAGATGAAAAGAAAAAATAATTCTTTAATAAGTGATAAAATATTACGGATTCCTATACCTATAATGGCTAATTATATATATAAAGTTAAATGAGAAGTATTCGTTGCGTTAGGATACTTTTTTTACGCTTGCTTGTATTAATCTGTTGTTAAAATATTATATTTTAACAAAAAATGAATAGTGAAATAGTAAGGTAAATCAGTGATTAAAATTGTGAATAAAGAAAAAGCTAAAATTTAATATCTACTTTGAAATTGTGTTTGTAAACTTACGGATAAACAAGATAAATATAAGAACAATACATTATAAATATATGAAGAAGATCGATAATAAGAAGAAAACAACGAGACATTGAAATATCAAAATAATAAAACTTTTGAACGTTCTTCGTAAAAATTATCATACGCTAAAATAATTTATTATACGAAAATATATTAAAGAAATGAGTTTTCAATTTATTATAAGTTTGATTATTAATATAATTGCAAGCTAATAACAGTAAGAGATATATTTATTTGAGATCGTTGAAAGAATAATTAATGTAAAAATAATTAATAATAATAATTAATAACAATTAATAAATATGTTTACATTTAATTAAATTATTAATGGATTGTTTAATGAATAAAATACATAAAAATCTAAATAAATATCAATATTATCACAAACAATTATCTAACAATGAATAAGATACTTAGAGAGCAAATCAATAAATTGGTTTGAGCAATTTTGAAACTTGAAGGAATTAATGTCGTACGTGCAAACAAGGCTTTTGGAAGCCTTCAGAATTTAATCCCTAAATATCGAAGGATAATATTGTAAAAAGAAGAGATAGAGAGATTAGAGCATATATCTGGATTCCAATTGAAATTGTTCAATAAAATGGAATAATTTCGATCAGAATCTATTTCAGACGTAGGTATAATAATTCCATAATTATACTCAGTAGAAGAAACATATTAATAATTAAATACAATAAAAGCGTTCAATTTAAGATATGTGGAAGAAGACGGATATTAAATATACAATACAATCATATTTTCAAACAAAAATATAAAATAAAAAATAATACGTCATATTAACACGTTGAAGAATAAAATAAAATCTTATTTATAATCATTTAGCGTCATGAAAGCTAAAATCAGTGATTAAACATAATTATATTATTAACGTGATGTGTGTTAAAGCTAATTAGAATTATCATACCAACAGAATGATACAATGTATAATCCATAAATTATCGTGTGTTTCTCGCAAACATTCATGAAACTATAAACATGTCTCCAGTGTTTCGATATTAACATTATTATCCTTATACCTCGTATGCACGCAATAATAACAGTTTATCACCTTTACCACGTTTATCAATCAAACAGAACATAATAATTGATCGACTGATCTTTATCAATAGGCCAGATTAGATAATATTATTTTATGATTTATAGATTTTAACTATTTTTTAATAATTTTTTAAATCATTGAATATTTAAATATTAATAACAATTTTCAATTCTGCGGTCGTATGTTTTAACAGTAATTTTTAAAACATGGGAAAAATAAGAAATACCTAACATATTACGTATGTATATGATTTTAAAAAATTGCATTAAAAAAACTTGATAGTTGTAAATGTGTAAATATTATATAAATATACATATATATATTTGTTTATTTTATGATATATATAAAAAAAGAGTAATGCTTATGTTCGTGAATAAAGCATTGCAATTATACAAATTTTAGGAGAATATTTGTATTACATATGTTTTATTTAGTGTTTTATGTAAAACAGAATGAACCAACCATACGCACGCATATTGAAGAAATAAATTCCGATATATTGGAGATGTATAATAAAAGAAATCAAATAATCATTTTAGGCTTTATTGAAAAAAGGAAGCATGTGCATAACGAAATAAAACAATAAAAAATAAAAAACAATATGAGATAAAAGAAAGAAAAGTGAATTTATTGGAATGTATTATAGTATAATATTATACATTTACACATTTTACTCGCTTCCTGAATGAATGTGTGAAGTGGTACGATCCAGTACGTTCGACTACTCGTATCTCTACCAGAGATTGCATTTGGTATCGATTGCATACAAACGATATCAATTCGAATGACGACGTTCTGCTAGCATTTCCTCTACAGCTTACATACGGCGATTTCACCCGATTGGTAGCTTTTTCCCCGCGTGTCACTATTAAAAAGGATCTATGGAACCAAGCGTTCGTGTCTCTATTTTCTCGACGTAGCTCACGATTAATCGCGTAAACTCCGTATATCGACGGAAAAAAGATTGTTTTATCTCATATGAAATAAACCGATGAAGAGAACGGAATTTAAAATCACATTTATTATAAAGAAATAAAAATTTTCGAAAGAATAGGAAAGTGGTTTATACAAATACATATTTATTGTACAATAAATTATTGGTTATGTTTATAGATTAAAATTATAATGAACGATATTACTTTTTTATAAAGCAAAAATATATATATACACTACATAAAGTTGTTTTATTTATATCTATTCTTTTATTAAATATATAACTCTTATTTTAAATTTATCATTATGTAACATTACATATAGTTGCAAGCAATTTATATAATTACATGATTAATTTTTTTTATTTAATTACAGAAAATAGCTTTAAACGGAATTTCAAATTAAGCAAATCATTTATTGTTCAAAATTCAATGAATAATTGTGTATATATTTGAACATTACATATATATATATATATATATATGTTTATGATAAATACATAATAACCTTAGACGACTAATACTGGAAATGATATTACGTGAGAAAAGAGACTGAAAAAGAAGGAGATATGTGTAAAGAAGTTTCTAATAAAAACTTACCTGTCAAATGAAATTACGACGAGAGTAAAAACACTGGAAGCAACGGTCACGTGTGCTACGAAGTTGTTGATGGTGCAATACACCATTCCGAAGGGCCAATTAGAGTTAAGGAGGAAGATAAAGTTGAATGCGCAGTTGAGCAATGACATCATAAGATCCGCAATAGAAAGATTTACCAAGAAATAATTAGTTATTGTTCGCATTCGCCGATGAGCTGAAACAAGCAAAAAAAAGGAAAAGCTATAAAAGCCGTATTAATATTTTTATGAGTGTATAATGGAGATGTTTTAACGCAGATGTGTTTAACATTTCAGTTTGTATTTCCTGTTTACAAATTGTGCACTTTCCGCAAAAGCATTATAATGTCTTTTTGCTGTTACTTGAGTACTACAATGGATAATAAATTTTTCCGCTCACGTCCCAGCATGCTTCGACCAATATTAAAATTCCAAACATTTATCACAAACAATATCAAATCTTATTGGATCGTGAGAGTTTTAAACCGATGAGAACATGCCATAACGGTCAAGCTGGATCTCAGATGCTTCTAATATAATTTCGTGTGAATTTATATATATAATATGTACGCACGGAATGCCAGAGATCCGGGTTCGACTCCTGAGGTAATATTTTTCGCAATATAAATTAATTATTTATATATATATCAGATTTTTATATATATCAGATATTTTATATGTCATTCATAGATTTTAATATTCAACATTATTAAGATCCAAGATGCTATGAGCATCAAAATTGTTAGTCAATTTAATTCGTGATAGTAGTTTATTACTTTAGTTTACTCTAATAAACTACTGCAGTAGTTTATTAGAGTTTGCGTTGTAAGTCTGAAAAAAATTTCAGCGTGCATTTAAGAATCTATATACGTAATATATAAATTTACACGAAATTATATTAGAAGCATCCAAGATCCAGCTTAACCGTTATGGCATGTTCTCATTGGTATTTAATTTATCGCAAAGATATCCACGGAAATATCTTTCCGTGAAAAGATGAAACATTTGTATTTGATATTCTTTTCTTTCTATCTTTGTACTATTTATCTTTCAGAAGTTATCACGTTATGAAGAAACAGTGAAAATCGTTAAATTATTTCATACAGACTATAGAAAACCGGAGATTACTTTTGTTAACGAGATACATTATAACATAGAGGTATATCATTTGTTAAACATAATCATGTAGTTATTATTAACTATTTTTCATAGAAGGATATTTTTAATGCTTATTCTGTTTTGTATAATGCCAAACATAAATTTTAATTACATTAAAATAAATTTTAATTACATTAAAATTTAATTTTAATTAATATTTTGCATTTAAATCATACTTTGATATTATTATTACCTTTTTTTCTCAAAATTAAAATATATCATTTAAAATATATTATCGCAATATTTATAAAAAGTCACAATAGGAATTTATGGTTTTATACATGTGATGACACTAACAACGTATTACGTAAAAATACTTTCTAACATCGTGTTACATTAACATTTTTCCATTTAGCTGAAAATGTATAATAGTACTTTGTGACTTACAATTAGAGAAAATTGTTATTACGTTTACTGTATCTGTTAATTAATAATATCTCAAGTGCATAAATATTGATAAATGACATATGTAGACATACATATGTGTATACTAAATATCTCTTAAGAACACTAAATATTTGTTAAGAAAACAAATAACATACAATATATAAATATCCGTAAAAAATACAGAGCTCTGTATCGACTTTTGCGCATGAGTATATTTCACTTGTTTTTCATGATAATCCAATATCTTTTATGAAGGATATTACTGCGCTGAAAACTTTATCAAGTAGAGTATCGCAAGTTTAAAAAGTTAAGAAAACTAGTATATCGTAAAAAGAATAGAATTACAACACGTAAGATCTTAATGCATGGCAACAAAGATTTAGATGTGAAATTTATTAAAGAGAAAATTCAAAATTAATTTAATGTTCTTCAAAAATATACCAAACTAATGTATACTTAATTATTAGATAAGAAAATTTAAATAATAAAAATTTGGATTTATTTCTTTATAGGGGAGAGTAGTCTAAATCGGACCTATTTACAGTTTTTGTTCTCTATAAGGAGTAAATAAAATCTGATCATAAAACCAATGGTGCCGTTAAAAGATCATTTAATTTCCTTCATTTTTGCTTCAGACCATTTTGACGTATCTCTTACCTGTGTCGAAATAATGAAAAATGTAAAAATGCATTTTCTGATCCGATTTGGAACTACGAGTTGAGAGTACCGAGTAGTTCTGAGTAGCGTTTCTTATAGTTCTCGACGAGTTGTATCGAAAAATGTAAGGTGAAATAGCGATTGGACCAACGGTTTGCAAGATACAGCGACATTTGTCAGAAGATCAACAATTTTTAGAGTATATCTCGGAAACCATTGGTCCAATCGCTTTGAGCCCTGATACTTTTCGACAAAACTCGCTGAGAACTGTCTAGAACTCCGAACAGAACTACTCGGTACTCCCAAACAATTTTCCGACGTGGGACTTGGAAAAAAATTTTTGATCAAAAATTTTTTGGGAGTACCGAGTAGTTCTGTTCGGAGTTCTGGACAGTTCTCGACAAGTTCTGTCGAAAAGTATCAGGGCTCAAAGCGATTGGATCAACGGTTTTCGAGATATACTCACTTTAAAAATTGTTGATCTTCTGACAAATGTCGCTGTATCTTGCAAACCGTTGGTCCAATCGCTTTTCCACCTTACAGTTTTCGATAGAACTCGTCGAGTACTATAAGAAACGCAACTCAGAACTACTCGGTACTCTCAAAAAAATTTTCAAAGATTTCTACTACTTTTTTTAAACTTTATTATTCTTCAAAAATGTTTTTTATGTATCAAGAACTCTAGGTATTCACAAAATACTTCTGTTAAGCTGATCAGAACTATTCGACCTTGAATTTCGTTAAAAAGTTAGCACCCCATTTTTAAAAAATTATTAAAAAATGATTATTAAGCGCAATTGTCATTAAAAATCATAGAGAACTCTTCGTATCGTCAAAAAGAAGCAGGAATTATCATTAGAACTATTGTATCTAAAAATTAATTTTTCAAAATTTTTAATTTTTTTTTTATTATTTGAAAATTTTTTTTTACATATCAGGAACTCTAGGCAATCGCAAATTGAAGCTATTAAGCCGCTCAGAACTATTCCACCTCGAAATTCGATAAAAGTTAGCACCCCCTTTTAAAAAAATGTTTATTGAGCGGAACTCTTGTTATTAACTATAGGGAACTCTTCGTCTCGTCAAAAAGAAGTGGGAACTCTAATCAGAACTCCTGAGTACTATAGTTGGGGTGCTAACTTAACATACCCAAATCGGACCTCCCCTATGGACTTTTGGATAGAATTTTAAAATATTTCAATTAATTTTTGTTAGTATCGAGTAAAAACGAGCAATTTAAGACTCACAAAGACAAAAATACAATTTATATTATTAGAATTAAAATTAATAAAAAATTCCATCAATCTGAGTTTGATGACACACGATATTTTATTGATTTAATGTTCCTTAGACGAGATCTGGTCGGTCGATCATCAGTACTACAATCAAGTTGTGGTGAATCGTTTTTCTTTGATGAATTAACTGACTTACTCGTCTTTTTAGCGTTTTTTGTATGGGTTCCATTTGGACACGGGTTCTTTCGAACTATTGGAAAAAATTTTACAATGAACCGCAAAAGTAATCACAAAACTCTTAATATTTTTTAATTCTACACTCTTTAATTATCTTAAATCAATTACCGTTTAAATTTTTAACATCTTTTAAATAATGATTTATAAGAATTTTTTTTTTTAAAAAAATTTTCGCATGATTGTAAAAAATACATATTTACTTCTATTCTATGAACGTTATGACAGAATACTGCCAAACTGCTGTCATATGTTCAGTGTCTCATAAAGACTTTACATTATAAATAGCACGCAAATCTGCTTAACCGTATTTATTTAAATTAAAAAGATTTGGAATCACGGTCCGATTTAGGACATTCTTCTCCTACTATTTAAATTTATGTATATTATATGTATATTGCTTGATACGTTACGTATACAAGGGGGGCACATGAAAAGTTATACCATTTTATTATTTCATTAAAATTGTATTTGTGGAATATAAGTTGTTTTTACTTTGTTAACAAATTCTGTGTATTTTGTGAATCTTTTGTTATTTATTTTTTAAATAAATAAATTTGTTTATTTATAAGGATATTTAATCTGTAAAGTCTTGATAAATAATAAATTTACATTTGTATTATGTAAAGTACACATTTAATTATGTAAAATACACATTACAGGTCACATTTTGAAAAAAAAATCTCTATTGTACTTTAAATTATTAAAATTTTTTAATATATTTTAGCTCTGCCAAATGTAAACATGATATAATTTTCTGCTTTACCATTCAGATAATAAGCGTAAACTAACAAGCTTTTTTTATACGTGTATGAAAGACGTGTTAACTTTTATATTATTTATCACTAGAGTAATGTGTATTTACAATGTGATAAAACTTATTTGTGATAAACATAATTAACACAATTTTTTATATGATTTGAGAATGCAAATAATAACTGTATAAATTATCGTGTAAAAAAGATTTTGTTACATAATAGTTGCTTTCCATTTACACACAAGTGAAACTGAGTCTGAAGTGAGCTGAGTATGAAATACTCAGATTAATGACGTCACTACTTGCTTATTTTGATAAAATTAAGAAATAACAACACAGGTTTATAACTTCACTTTTAAAGTGAGTCTACGAGACTCAATAAAGCACACGGTCTCGAGCTTGTGCAGATTATAGGTTAAAAACTCAGTTGAATCTCACTTCTCAGAATGCAAAAGGAACACGCATTCAACTGAGTAATGATGTCACAAGTGAGAATTATCTGAGAATCAGAGTAAATGGAAAGCAACTAATATTATTCGTATAATAGACTTGATCTAGCTATATGGTATTTCTTCTTTAATAGACATGTAAATAATATCTCTCCTCTTGTTACGTGAATTCGATAGTGATACTTGAGAACGCCATCGCATATAACGAGCGCATGTATATCTTTCTCTCTTATTTAAATAAATTTATTTCATTTCAAAAAATTTTCAAAATTGACATATTAGAGCTAACTGCCTACTACACGACAATGTCGCGTGTGCAATACGCTGTGAACAATAATGTCTTGTGTGTAATGTTCTATGTACAAAAATATTGCTAATCGTATTTACGCGAGAAATATTGGAATCAATAATTGTCATCAATCGAAATTTTTACTTCTGAAATTCTTCGCGTAGTTGAAGATCTTTCACAGTACTTATATAAAGTTATTATGGAACAAAAAACCCTTGCATACAAAAATGAGATATAATATTTATGTTTTATTACAGGTCATCAATGTATATTTATACATAAAAATGTTTTAGCCCTAAATTAACTATTTCATTATTAACCAAATCTCTGTACTGCGCTAAATGTATACAGTATCATAATATAATTTAAATATTGCCTTTAATGAAAATTTATTATTGATAGGTACTTTAAAAATTTTAATTACATCTATGGATTCGAGCTAAAATAAAAAACTAAAAAATCTTATGAAAGATCGTTATGAAAGATGATATGTAATAACCTAATGACATTTCGAAATATAGACTTCTCGTTTTATTAGCGAAAATCGAACGCTTATAATAAACGTAAGCGGATTGTCAGCATATCCATGCAGAAACCCGAACGTAGTTGGAATTTAGGGTATGACGATTTATGGATTAACGATAATTACATTAAAGGTGAAATTGTTTGAAATTTGTCAAGTAACGTTAGATTTCTAGAAATGAATAAAAATTATTTCTTATTCTTGTTCTCATACTTTTAATTTAAATTTTTTAAAATTGTATTATAGTTATGATGTTCTGTTAACAATATTTTCAGTTTTAATTTAATTTGTTGTAAATAACCTTTTAAAACTATTGTTAATATAGTATTAAAAAATAAAGTAAAATATTATTTACATTAAGAATATTTGTATATAATATTAAAAATATATATAGTCTTAATAAATATATAATTTAAATATTTAAAATGACAATAGTTTCAACATGTGAAAATGAATGCCGTGGCAGGGTGACGGAGCGACATTGCCTCACTTTCCTAGCTCTTACTTCCAAACGAATGCGTGTCCCATTAAGTCCTTTTAGAGTAATAAAGTAGAGACCTGGGGCTACATTTTGAGCTATATTAAAAGAAAATTGAGACTGGCATTTTAGGCGCGCCGCCATTTTGAAAACTTCAAAACTGACAAACATCGTCTTAAACCGGTCTGATCGAAAAAAGAGTATTTTTACGTTAAAGAACGTTCAATTTTCTATAAGGAAACGTCTATATTTCATTTTCAAACTTGCCTCTCATGCCCACTAATGACAAGCGAAAAGAGCGCTGCGACGAAAAAGCCCAAAAATTGGGTGGCCCACTTGGCATGGAATGCCTCATATATATTTTTTTTTAAAGTGTTCTTATTTTCTCGGGAAAGAAAATTCGAGGTTTATGGAGAAAACCATAGTAGATCATTTGTAGCCTATGGGAGTTAAAAGTATTATATGTGTATGTAAAATATCATATTTGCTCACAGAGCATAGTGATAATGTATGTATCATATAATACGTTAACCACATGTTACAGTTTCATATTGTATGAAAACTGGATTGGCTATCTTTCATCAGTTGAGTGCTTTTCTCTTTTTTTGCGACTAGAAAGTTTATATGTTTATTATTTCGCGCTGCTTTGAAAATATAACGACGCTGAATGCTTAAAGTTTAAAGTACTGTGGCGATTTAATTTTTTTAAAATATTCGGAGTGATGCATAGTTAAACGATCATAAATAGCATAATTAATCATCTTTTCTGCTTTTTAAACTGTAAGTACATACCAAAACTACAAGTACAGAAACGTTAATTAAGCTCTTTTGCAATATACAATCTCCAGTAGTTTATCGTCTTTTATTGCCTCTATTTGGTTTTCGACCTTATATCTATATATATCTCCAAAATTACATAATAATTACTATTATAATATATCATATTTCTGATAAATTATATAGTAGTCATCAAAGATATTTCAATTTAGTCACAATTATAATGTTATCATTATAACAGTTTTTCCAAGTTGAAAATGTCCATTTTAAAATTTAATATTAAACGAAACACATTAAATATATTCATTAAATATATTCGATTTGTAATCAATTCTTATAATGCAATACCACATTATAGAAGAGCAATTATCGCCATTTATATTATAATTAAGTAACGTTGCCTAATTCAAGATACTAACGAATATATTATTCGCTCCTTTTAATTAAATTATTACATAATTACAAATGGATTCTTAATGAGTGATTTGCTTATTTTTGTATTATATCTTTATTATTATTATAACTGTTTAGTTGCGTCTACCCATGATGTAGCAAATTGTAAGCTATTATGCTAATTTCTACTGCCCAGCGCAGATGCTCTCATATCACTCACCAAACATATCTCACTAAGATAGGAATCTTCTACAATCAGAGCTCATTAACTATCCTCTTTGAGAACGCTTACATAAATGTTTAAATGTGGCTATGATTCGACGCAATGAACATTGTATACGCATATTAATACACGTTAATGCATGTTAGCATGAAAAATTCTTTTTTTAAATGTAATTTTTAAATGTTGACCCACACCGTACGTAGATTTAAGTAGAGAATTTTTAATTTCAATTTTTTTGTTAATGATAATATTTCTCTTCATGTTTGAATGAAAATATATATTCAGTTCTCTCTCTTTCAGCATATATACTTTTCACACAAATTTACGTAAAATTATATTATAGTAAATACAAGTAGCTATTAGCCATTTAAATGTGTTTAAAATAAAGTTAACTTCTCCTAACAGCTGTCTTTTACATGTATTAATTTGTCTACATTTTAATTAACGAAACAGATATACAAATATGTTCTAAAATAATATCGAGATAATTGCATTAATGTACAGTTGTTTCATAATTTACTTTCTAATTTTTGCAAGCTTTTATTCGTGCTTTCTCGAAGCTATTGTATTATACACACATTTATTCAAGTACATGAAATTGCTTTAGACGGACTAAGCTTCACATACTTATATATACTGAATACCATTAGACGATCCGACAGAATTTTAGAAATGCACGTTTCTCATATACGAAGAAAATCGCAATATAATATATATATAAATATACTATATAATTCCACTAAAAATGTATATTCTTCCTAAATTATTTGTGAATATTGCCAAAATTAGCCGAGTCAGATATCTCGCATATATTTTGCAAAATATTAGTATTGAATATAATTTTAATTTTATCTGTTCTCCACAAAAATATGATAGTTGTGTCAACATCAGTAAGTCCTTAAACATCATATAGTATTACAATATGTATAATATAGTATTATAAATTTTATATGTCAATTATATACCGTACGCGCGCTATTAATCGTAAAGTAATGGCGATACTGATCGAGTAAATAATTCTTGCTTTAAATTAATTATGAAAAAAATAGCCATTTCAATAATTTAAATCAATTGTAAATACAATAATTTTTTACATATAATATGTATGTATTTATATATACGCAAATATGTTATTGACGTTATTAAAATTACTAACAATATATTTCAGTGATTATCAGCTTAATTTATTAAGTTTTTTGAAGTATACATTACAATTATTATAAAACTTATTTGTTATTTTATTTATTTTAATTTATTAATATATTTCAATAGACGGAATAGTCTGCTACTCCTTACTAAGATTTAGATGTGGTATTTAAGAGGATTGCATTCTATACTTCCCTTTTGAAAGCTCTTCTGTTCGCTAACCATCGTTCTACTTGTAACAAATTGAACGCGAAGTCTAGTTTGAGATAATCCGATAGGGGTGTAAATTTGTGAGCAAATTTGCAAAAGCTTTTGTCAATGACATTTGTAAAATATCAATTACGTTAGAGATATCATGTAGGTGGGGAAGATCGTATTTCAATTTTATATATTGATACGAGATTGAAATGCCCAAAGCATTATGTTGAAATTGTAGTCAATGAAAATAAATTGCATTAGCTTTAAAAGGAAATAAAAATCAAATGAATGTTTAAGAAAACTCCGTTTACCTACAGACCGATTGCCTACAAGTATTATTGCCTTTAGCTCGATTGCCTTATTATTTATTTTTGTTTACATTTATTTTGGTAATTATTCGAAATAAATCGTAACCCATGTGGACAGTGGAATGTGTAGACAGTAATGCTTTATGATTGTTTTATGTAATATTATGTAGCATTTTGAACTTTTATTCCTAGAATACATTAAATGCATTAAGCGAATGCACTTATGTACGATTGCATTAACAGATATGACGTTATTGTGCGTGTTGCTAAATTAATTCAAACATTTCACCTGTATTAAGTAATTAGTAATGCTTTTTACTGAGAAAACTGCGTTAAATTTAGTGTCAATATATTATCTATCGTATCATTAAGGGATATATAACATGATAAATCTTAATAGACTGATTTTAATATACCTATGGACATATTATATAATGTATGTACACATGTAATGTGCAGAACAATTAGTTTTTATAAAATGCTTAATTCATATATATAAAATATGTATGAAGAGGGTATAAATTTTCTCATAAATTCACTATTAAGCTAACAAAAAGTATTTTTTAAGAAATTTATTAAATAATATTATTACTATATCATTTTTTTTATAAAGGTAGAAGTTTATTACCGTATTTTTCATATTTTATTTTTATTACTATTTTGCTATTTATTTTTATTATTATTGTGGCTAAATTTATATAAATTTCTGAAGTTTTTTGAAGTATTTGAATGTATTATTTGTTTTAATATCTGTCGACGTAGAAGATTTTTTAATTTCGCAGATTTATTTTACAAAATTATTTACATTGAACTAAATGAAATTGTACATGTAATCGCAACTAATACAATCGTGTTTGTCGAATACTTTTTTCGGGAAACTTTGATTGTCACTCAAGAGTTAAAGTTTCATTAACTTGATATCTCCGACAATCCCCGTAGTCAGTTTCTTCGACCACGACATTGAATTAAATCAGAAAGGATTGCTTCTTGGTTTCTGCTATTGAATTAATACATTATTTTTATTTATAAATTGTTATATGTACAAATACGTAATTTAGAATATTTAAGAAATATTAAACATATATTTACTTTCTCTTTAGTAGAAATAACATTAAATGAAAAATTAATTGACTACGCTTTTGAGGTTTTCACGGGTATTTTCTTCAATTATACCAGAAGGTTTGTGGGTTATCGCCGTGTCTTTCTTTATTATTAATGCCAACGTTTCGTGAACCATGCCGTTCACTTTATCAGGGCGAGGGGTGCACTGAGTATCAGTGAAAGCAATGAAATTCTACTTGATCCAGCAAAATCTATTTGTATATAAGCTAATTAGAATGCTAATTGGCTAATATATATGTTTCAGCTGGTTGAAGTAGAATATCATTGATTTTAATAGATTGTACTAAATTAATTTTTTAGGTACAGTATTAACATAAAAATTAATAGTTACAAAAAAAATTAACTTTCCTGATACGTAATTTTAGACGTTAATCTTACGTAATTTTATATTTATATTATACGTTAATTTATACGTAAAGATTATGTTATTTATACGTAAATTTACGTGTACATTCCTCTCTTTTTTCGATTTTGTTGCGCGAAATATGCTGATTTTTTGACCAAATTATAATCTGAAAATGACGTATAACTACTTTACGAGAACAGTGAAACGTTGTTTCGTAATAATTACATAAATATTACAGAATGATGTTTATTGAGATATTTTTTCTGTAATGAAAATGGTAATAAAAATGGTAAAATTATGTATTTTATAAAATTTGTTGCGTTTGTACGTATAATACTTACAGGTTGATAAACATGCACAATTTTTAAAAATATGCATTAATTTACAATACAATAATGATTTAAAAGTAAATAATATAAATAAAATCCGTAAACAATAAAACAAACATTTTAACTAATTTTATGCGCGCGTTCTAAATAAATTGTAATTATATATTCTTTGATAACACAACGTTCCAAATAATGTCAAACAATGTGTTAATTTTATCGACAAAATAGAAACATGTTGTTCTTTCTGTCGATTATAATTAATTTAGTAACACAATGTACACTTTAATATAACATGTGTTTGAAATTCAGTAAGTAATATGACGCTACTACGAAATTTTATTGGAGAAAGCGTAACCTTTACATAAAATTCAGTTTGAATCATTTAAAAGAATTATACGTAGATATATACATTTATATACTATTGTATATTATCTCCGAAAACATGATGAAAATGTCCGGTTTTGCAACATATATTCAACATGTCTTCGGGATCTGCATCCATAAATCACAAGGGTTTTGTTACGCAAACCAATAGCGAAATGAATTTCAACCCAATCTCCCTGGGGTACCTTAAAAATATCTAATGTATAGCTGAGAATATAGGTATCATATTGAAAGGGTAATCACTTGATGTAATCGTGGGACGGAGTCCTTGAAATTATTGTAAAATTTATATGAAATTCCAATATATAATCCGATAATTACATATGCAACTACACGAAATAATTGTGTAATATTAGATAAAATCGTTTATTTTACCAAATGACCACATATATAGCGAGGAAATTATTTATCATCAAATGAAATTATATAAAATCAAATGAAATCATGTAATCTGTGGGATAATATTTCAGATAATGTTACTCCCTCGTATCATATATTCACATATAGAAAAAATGATTTTTATTCCCTGATGTATAGCCAATTAAAATAAAATATTCATTTTTATTAACAATTTTAATAAAAAATCATAATTTGTGAACATGTGGAGAAAAAAATCCGAAAAAAATCAAGTAAGTGTACTGAGATGTATACCGTAGCCAAAAAAATATCTATCAAAATTAAAAATAATGGGGCGTTTCTATTGCTAAAACTATGATGTTTTTAGCTGTAAAACTGCTACAAATTTTGTCGATCGCCGAAAAAACCACTTAAGTCATTTTTAAATAATTAAAGATATTGAAACAAAAATAGCAACTTAATATTTTTTCTATGCTAATAGCTTACTACAAGATAGTTATATTTCTGTAGAAAATAATGAAAAAATTCAGTTGCTAATATTTAATAAGATATGCAACTGAACAGAAAAAATAAACTTAAATCGACTTAAGTGGTTCTTATAGCGAACGGCTCATATGTAATAGTACACTGTTTGCAAAATATGGCATTGTATAATCTTCCTTTTTATAGAAATAAATTATGCATTACACAGATCGAACTTTACAAAGTAGTTTTATAATTTTTAAATTAAATTTTAATTAAAATTCTCTGATTAAAAAGAACATTTTTGTGAATAGAGTAACCGATATTTAATAAGATAAACTAGGTAATAAAAAAAATAAAATTTGACAAGTACATTAACAAATTGAAAATATTTTAAATAATTATTTTCGCCAAAAAATTTTATTTATTGTAGAGATTGAATATTTTTTTTTAAAGAAAACGAGCAAATTTTTTAATAAGAAGTAATTTTCCATACAACATTGTATGTCAACAAAAGTAGCATGTATAATGCATTGGTTTGCAATACACGTTATACATTTAGGAAAAGGAAAAGCTCAGCAATTCTGTTCGCGGCAGAAAGTATTTTGTGAACGCATGTTTTCACGGGAATGGACTGTTGCAACTGTAATGCCGTTTAAAGCTTCTATTTTCTCGCGACAACCCTCCGAGATATATTTTCAGCTATTGCTTGTCACGACAAAGCGTGACTCCACCATCACAGATCCTTCTTTTCCGATGTGGACAAACTATAGGATCAATATATCCGAGAAATATGGTCGCTCGTAACAAAGCTAGATTTCTACAAAATTTTATGTTTGTACTATCCTAGTCTTAATCTGCCAAGCCATTGAAGTTTTCTCACCTCTGATCGATAGAAACTTCCTTGGCCGTACTTGCAAATAATGTTCGCACGGCAAAAGTTTCATCACGAATTCCACCGATGCTATGTTGAGAAGCATTGGAAATGATGCGTAAAAGATCGCAGCTTCTCTTACTGATAAATTCTTGCTCGTAAATACTGTTTCTTTGTTCCATGTCGAGGAATAGATTGCATTAGAGTACATACGCAAAAAGAAGATGAAATGATGTCGATCTATCGATACGTCACCATATATTTAATTTATCGCGATTAATTTTATTAATTTATAACTTGTAAAACACAGATTCCGTAACACTTTGCAACAACGTTATCAAAAGCTACTTGCAATTAAAAAACTGGAATATAAAACTTTTGTACAATATCGCTACCTCGGTATGTGAAAATTTCAAGTTTTCTGCAATTCAAACTCCTATTCTAATCTTTTATCTGATTCGAAATTAAATGACATTTATGGGCGATAAAGAAAACTTTATCGAATTGGTACAGAATTGTGGAATAATATCTATGCATGTATAGATATAATCATTATTTCTTTAACAATAATATCATTTACATTTAATATTACTCGTATAATATATTAACAATAAAATTATGAAGTATTAATATTTTTTACGTAATCTCTCGTTGATTTTTGTGTTTGCTCTATGTATCTTTATTTTAATCATTATATAATGTATTTATATAATTGACTTTGTCATTAAAATAACTAACTTACATATTTAAAAACGAGGAATAAAGCAATAATAAAATATCGCATTTAATTATACAATAGTTTCTTCAACGAAACATTTATATGTGCCATGATTATTGAGCTTTTCGATGCCATCTCTTCTTATATTTTTATAAGTGGTTGTTCTGATTGTTATCACATCATATGTATATACACATCATACGTACATACATATATGACTACGACATAGATATATAGGAGTGACACATTTCTTTACCATATAAGAAAAGTTTCATAGCACGGCGTTCGGCAAATCAACATCCATCAACTTCATAACTTCATTAAAGGTACTTGGTTCGAGAAAAGTTTAACTAATAAGTTTCTTAGTTATTGGAAAAGTAAAGGAAAAATTATATTGTATTAGACAAGTTTGAAATGTCTGATACATTCTTAGAGTAATGCAATATACGCATCTTGAGATAAATGATCTGAAGATTAAAAATATGGATACTGATAAAATTTATAGATTATAATAAGAGTTACAATTTTTTCTCCTAATAGATAATTATATTAATTTATCTTTAAATACAAATTTGTATGAAAATGCGATTAAAGAAATTCTACATTGTATTTTCGATTGTGAGCAATTAACTACTGTACCTATTCAACAACTGCAGATTAATAGTCGACAAAAATTCACTACTTTTGCGTTCTAATTTGTCCTAAATTATTAAATATAAAAAAAATGATAAAATTACTCTTACATAATAATCCTATTTACAGCGAAATTACTTTTCATGGAAATTTTGCTTATTATACATATTTTTTAAGTGCAACTTCATATAAAATATAGTTAACTAGCTGTACAAGCCTCTTTGTACTAAATTACTACACATTTTCACTATTACATTAAGTTTTTGCATAGTTAGATCTTTCCTAGCTAAGGTAGTATTTATTACAAAATTGTCATATATGTATACTAGGGTGGCACTTAGGACCAAAATTTTTCTTGACGCCCCCCAAATCGACTCCAAAAAATTCAAAAAAAATCACTGAACTTTTGCAGATTTTTATCTTCACTCCTAATGGCCCCCCCAGAGCCCCGTAAATTAACATTGTTTTTACATAAGGAAAAAATTTTTTTCAGTATTTCTACTGGCATTTTTAACGCAGTCGGTCTAAAAATCTACCAAGTGAGATATCTTTTCTTGGATGATTTCCGAGTGCAATGAGCCTAGTCCGAGCAAAAACGATCCATTTCCGGCCGAGTTATTCCACTTTGAACTTTAATAATTTTTCACCCAAAAAATGAGAAGAACCTAAAACCTAAGAACCTTTTTCCTGGAAAGTACAACATTTACTACAGAAATTCTTACGAGTAAAAAATTTTTCATACAATAAAAATAATGTGATAAAAAATTAATTCTTTTGCAATTTTTATGAAAATGCACGTTATTCTTATGGGGGAAGCAAATGAGCTTTTGGAACACGCTATGAAATGGATTTATACAACTCGCGTTTTACGGAATATCATGAGAAAGTCTCAAACTGGTACAGAAAATAAAATTATTACAGTTAAAGAAATATGCGAGCCTTAAACGATAAAAATAAATTAAAATGACTGTTTCTAGATTTCATGCGTTTAAGAGAAAAAAAAATCGAACGACCTCTTCTATGTCAGAATTTTTTTTTCCTAGGTCAATATCTTATAAGGTGGTCATTTTAATTGGAAAACTATAAGGAATTCGAAATTCAATGGTTCATAATTTTATAATGCATTCTAACAGAGCTATTGTAATTTTATTGAGAGATTTTAGGTTCTTCTTATTTTTTGGGTGAAAAATTATTAAAGTTCAAAGTGGAATAACTCGGCCGGAAATGGATCGTTTTTGCTCGGACTAGGCTCATTGCACTCGGAAATCATCCAAGAAAAGATATCTCACTTGGTAGATTTTTAGACCGACTGCGTTAAAAATGCCAGTAGAAATACTGAAAAAAATTTTTTTCTTATGTAAAAACAATGTTAATTTACGGGGCTCTGGGGGGGCCATTAGGAGTGAAGATAAAAATCTGCAAAAATTCAGTGATTTTTTTTGAATTTTTTGGAGTCGATTTGGGGGGCGTCAAGAAAAATTTTGGTCCTAAGTGCCACCCTAATGTATACATGTATGACGTATTATATACATAATTATATATATATATATGTATATAGGTGTTTGTACGGCATAAATAGGAAAGAAAATATAATATTAATACACACGCGCGCGCGTACACACACACACACACACACACACACGCATGCACGCACGCACGCATGCACGCACGCACACCCGCACATTACACGCTAAACTGCGTTGTGTTAAAACAAAAGCATTATTACAATTAAATCTTTTGTGGATTTTATATGACAATTTATTTATACAATGCTACATAATAATGTATACTTTATTTAAGATTTTATAATACGTATATTTTTGTTATTATAAATTATATAAATTTATTAAATATAAAATGTTGCGCGTGTATAAAATGATGCACGTGCATATAAACGTACCTTTACGGATTCGCGGCAAATTCTAAAGGTTGCGGAAACAAAACAAGAAAAAAATAAAAATGCAGCCAGTACTTACATAATAGTTTATTCAAATGTTAAATGAATAGATATACCATACATGTACATGTTAATGGTAAAATGTTGATAAATACCTACAATAATATAATACCAGTTTTCGAGAGAGAGAGAAAATTTTAATTGTTCGAAGGTAACCTGTTTTAATAAAGTACGTGCGGGGAATTTTAATATATTGGTGTACAACTTTGCTCCCACCGTTTTTACAGGTATAAATTTATACCTGTAAAAACGGCGGGAGCAAAGTTGTACACCCAATATATTTACGTGTTTTCTTTAAAATAATATGTTTTTATGTATTGATTTATATTATATAGAAAATGACAATCTTAGAAATATATCAAAGACTTGTTAATAAAACGCGATTTTATTTATACAATGTACTCTATATGAGATCTTATATTCACCATACCTAAGATTTTAGAAATTTGTAAATTAATTACCGTTTTATTATAAAATATGAAAACACACATATAGTTATACATAAATTTTCAATATCCAAATAATATAATTAGAAAATAATATATGAATAATATATAAATAAACTTTGTATGTGTGTGCGATATATGGGTAATACAATAAATTTTATACAATAATTTTTTAAACAATTTGTTAAAAATACATAACACTAAGAGTAATTATCGTGGAAGATGAAATTTGTAGATACTAAAAAAAGAAAAAATTTTTTAATTTTGTAAAGCTAAAACTGTTATTGTTTTTTTTTTAATTAATTGTAATAAAAAAATATAATCAATTAATCCATAAAAAGAATATATCAAAAGGTTGGAAGTTTTTATACATTTTTCTAATATTTTATTTTATTGAGCACGTGTAAAAATATATTTTGTATGTTATTATGAATGTGAAACCATGAATATGCCAAATTTAATCGGATACAGATATGGTGACATATTTAGTATATATATGTTTTATTTGTATATTTGTATTGCACATATAACTATTTACTATACATTTTATATAAAAATACATAAATCCGATACATGTGGTTCGTATAAAAAGTTATTGTATATATTTGTATTGATTTACTATACTGAAAACGAATTATTTGTCTTTGATTATAAGAATGCTTGTCATGTAGACATGGAGCAAAGCCAAACATACATGTAACAAGAAACAGTTGTTTAGTTTACATAAAGAAAAAGATATAAGTTAATCGAAATACCAATGATTTACATAAATACATAAAATTTTTCAAGAAATTTTTCTTATATATAAATTTAACGTTTTATTTATTATTTAAATTCTAATATAGAAATAAATCTTTGTGAATCTTTTATACAATAAAAATTCACAACAATACATCTTTATCAATTATTGAAAACGATAGTTATTATTTGTAAATTTTTATTATGATTTTAAAAATGACAATAAAAATGTACTAGATTGTTTTAACAGAAAAGTGATACATTTACTTTTGTGGTATACTTTTTCAGCGTATGAAAATTGATAGTACTGCAGCTTAATACCATTTTGAATTATTAACCATTTAGCAAAATATTTTTCTTTAGTTGTATAAAAAAATAAAACTTATATAGCTACAATCAAATTATTTTTCTGATATAAACAATGTGACGTGTTTTCGTATGTAAAGGTTTATCTCGTTTCATGCTCTATTTGTTTTTATTGAGTGTCTGTATCACATCAAGAGAAACGGTTTTCAACACAAGATGTATAAGAAATAAAATATTCAGTTGCCCAAATTAAACGACTGAATATTTCATAGATTTTATGTAAACATTTATAATACATAATACTATAAGAATGAAAATATATTAATATTACATAAGTGATTCTATGTAATATTCATAACATATAACATTATGAGAATGAAAAAATATTAATATTATTATATATTTATATATATATATATATATATATAGAGAGAGAGAGAGAGAGAGAGAGAGGAGAGAGAAAGAAAGATTATTATACAGTCAGCCCTCTGATAACACGGTCGATTCGTACCGTATTGCATCGAAACCGTACTAAGGGAAATTTAAAAGTGATGCAGACCAAGGGAATGGATTTCGTGCTGTACCTAACTGCAGAATTACTGAAATAATATTCGATTTTGGTCCCCGAGTTAAATACATAATTCGTGCATGAGAATTCCCCAAGTTTATTAAGTTGTGTTATATGGAAATCATGTTCTCGGAGGACTGTGTTATACGAGACCTATCGCAATTTTTGTACCGTGTTATATCGAAACCGTGTTCTCCGTGTTCAAGAGTACCGTATTATAGGAGGGTTGACTGTGCAAATACATATTTGATTTGGAATAACAAAATCAGTTTTGATATTCACGAAAAAAACTTACTTTTTCTTCATCATCAAAAAAACTTCTCCTGTTACATATGACTACTTAATACTTATAGAATATTTAAATAGATTATTTAACATCTTGAATATATGCTTAATTTTCTAAAAAAAATCTACTCAATCAGCTATTATTCAATTATTTCATTGAACATAACGAAGTAATATGATATCGAGACCGTGTCTCCAGATGCAAATACTTTGAAAGAATATCTGTAGTGAATAAATGTACATTTAATTTTAACTTCTCAAGATAGAATTTAATTAAAGATAGCTTTAAAAGAATAAAGCAATATACTATGAAATTTATGTGTATATAACATATTTATATATGTAGTTTTCGTTATAAAAGAAATATTAATTTTTAAAACTTACATCTATATCATGTCTTTTTATAATAATTAAAATTTTTACTTAATTATTTTATCATATAAGAAACGGAATAAATTGATAAATTGTTTATCGTGATATCTTTTATTTGAATAAAAATACATAAACTAAAGTGAATTAAAATTTGAGATATTTATCGCAATATACATAGTAATTTTATAATGCATTAGATTTAATTTTTGTTAGAATCCGTGTCAATACGTAATAGATAAGAGAGAAACTTGTCATTAAAAAAATTAAAGATGAGTTTAATTATAAAGCTGTTAATATAATAATAATAATAATAATAAACATGTATTATAATGTTAAAATTATAAGAAAGTATGGAGAATTGTATTAACTGATTAGTATTCTACTTATTTAGAGAAGATTATTCGCTTTATGCAGTTTCTCAAATAATACTATCTCCATAAGAAATTCATAACAATTACTGTTCTTTTGTATTTTTATGCTTAGCTATTTTCTAGTAAGACTTGTTAAATAGCTTACATAATTTCAGGTAATTAAATTTTTAATAACAAAACAGTACCTCGTTAAGGATTGTTAAGATCTGTTTCATTTCAATCTGAATCTTTCTTATTTATCTTATTTAGCGTGTACATATAACAATTCTTATAAATAAGATATCATATGTAAATAAAACATTGTGATTTTGCATTTACAAAAATATTAGACATTTACTTTTTATTTAATTGAGTATATGAACATTTAAAAAAATTTTTACTTAAGTAACTTTATAATAACATTTAATTGTTATTTAAAAATTTTATTTTAGTGTTAATTTTATTACTTTGAATATACAATTATGTATCATCGTGTATGCAATTATGAATATTATTTTAATTTATTTCTGCAATTGATTTATAATAAAAATTGAATTATTGATTGCAAATAAAAGCGATACATGATTGTGCATGTTATTCATAATACAAATATTTTAATCTCAAAAAATCCTACTTTGAAATAATTTGTATTCATAAGAACGCGAAGCTCACTAACAACAGGAAACTTGTTGGGCATGCTATATCACGTTTATACAATCAGTCTTCTTACCGAGTACGATCCACATAACGATAATATTTCCACCAGTCGAGACGAGTAGTATCACTGCGAATATTAGAGACCAGAAGAGCTTTTGCCACCATGGCAAATCAAATGGCCGTTCCTGATTAACAAGGATGCAGTCATAGAGCGCTTGTCGTAGAATTTCACGTCTTGTTGACTTGTTTAACGTCTCCTCGATAAAATAACGTATCTCACTAAGATTTAACTTTAATAGTAACGTAGCATTGCGTTCTAAAATCGATGCAGTACAGTTATATAAATGCTCTAGATTTAGACCATTCATATTTGTAAGGATTGTCTTTGCTAACGACACTATCGTACGGATAGTCCTGAAATTTTGTTCGATCGTTATATCTTTGTTTGTTTCCTCCAAACAGCACGTTAAATCGATTTCATAAGCTATTATCAATTTCCTCCGACGTGACGCACAATAAACTGGCGAGTAACTGCCATTATGGTAGCTTAACTTGAAAGCTCATTTTTTATTGGAAAATTGTACGTGTAATTGATACAAATTTGTGGTACTTGATTAAAAATCTCACACAGTTTGTTGTTTCATTAGTGCACTTGTTATTAATAATTAATTTTTTAATACAAAATTTTATATACAATAAACGGATTTCGTTCCTTTATTTTTGATTCATTTTTTTACTTCTAAATACTTCTGTTAAATTTATTATTGACCGTTAATATAAGATTGTCTTTGAAATTAGAATAAACGCGAAATGATTATATCTCGCAATCAGATAACTTTGCCATGGAGATTTACAGATATCTAACTATGCACTTGAAAACTACGTTATATTTAATGTGTAAAGATCTCTGCTTTATCTTTACGTTAATTTTGCAAATTAGTTTAATCTTCTCTTAGTATATTTATACATTTAATGCTGTTTTCATTCTTTTTTAACTTCGTCACACTAATTGTAGGTACAACATCTTATAAATAATATCTCATTTTTCTTTTAATGCATTATTTATAGTTGTGTTTTTAAATAACTAAAATAGCACTTGAACTTTTAAGCACTTTTTACACGCATGTTAAACGACTGCAAATTATAGCTTTTCTGTCAGATTTTTTCTATTACTAAAATGCACTTATCGTATCCTTTAAAAGCACAATTTCATTCATAACGAGTTCTTTTTTTATAATTAGTTAATAGAAAGCGCAAATCGTTAAAGACACGATCGTTTTAGTCATCACTGACAGTAACAAACGACGTTTATCACGTTGTGTCCGAGAACTTGACAATGTATATCCGCATGTTCGTCAAATCTTGATTGTCTCTTGTCGATCGGCATCTATTTATTTATGCGCGACCTGTCCATCGATTTGTCAATTGTCAGCATTATTGTCGCAGGATTATCGGAGTCGGTTATGCAAACGCCTATCACGTAAACAGTTAGATTTATAGATGATCGTTTGTCAATTTACATCGTTTGTCAAGCGGATCAAGCCGGTGTACCGCACTGAAGAACCCCGTCGGCGATACTGAAAGGCTCAAAAGCGCGTTCATTCAGTGATGCGTGCGCACCATGAACATTCTCGCACCCCTTTCCTTCGTCACCTACCTACCTCACCGAGGCTTTCCACTTGGGCACAAGTGTCAGCTGATAGGAAAATACGTGAATGTTTGCACCGATTTAAGCCAGATACTAGCGCATTTGCCAATTTATGATAGCTATTTTTCAAGATAAAAGTTAAGAGACTTCCGTCACGTACGGTGGGACACGTCTCAGATTCAACAGATGTTTTATATTACGTGCAGGAATGCATCCGGGGATTCAGTATTTTTCAAGATTTAAGACTCCGATCCCAACATGTTAAATTCACGATATGCTGCAGTATCACGTTTCACATTAGTTTTAAATTATTTTTATACGATTTTATAAGGAGATATATCCCTTACTTTATATTTTATAAAAAAGTACTAGCTCAGTTTAAACACATAGCGGAATAACAATGATTCTGAAAAACTCTTTTATTACAAAGATTTATTACACAATTGCATATCTTACACAATTATTTACAATCATATACTAAATTACATAGTTTATTAAATTATTTTTAATTTAATACAACATATTACTTACTATACATTAATTTATATTATATCGAACTCTTAGTAATGCTATCTTTTCAACAAGCGGAAGTTGAATTAATAAGTATAGATAAAGTTAAATATTACAGAATCTTACGCTAATAAAGATAACATTACATGTAAAATTTATCTGTCTTTAACATGAAAATTTGCATCGGGGAATATGCATCGGCAAACATGCTAAACATTGTAATTCGAGAAGTTACTCGTAGAAAGTAAGCGAATATTTGCTTTGCCAGCAGAGCCTCTTGTTTCGCAGATTCAAATATAAATAGAAATATATATATAAAATAAATGAAAATAAATTTTCCATTCCAGAAATTTACGAAACATTTAATGAATGCCGAGAAGGAATGTCTTATGCTTGAAAAGAAATTATTTTGCGATAAATTATTTTGCAGAAAATTCTTTTTTAATTATTTTTTGCAATTTATAACACTCCACGAAATTTGAGTAATTTTTTTTATGGAGCTATATCGTGACTTTGATAAAGCTTTATCCATTTATCGCATTTGTTTGACGTTCGAACCTGACTTCGTGCTAACGACTTTGTCATGGATAAATGTCATTTTCCTTTCGTGCAAATGAGAACGATAGTAATCGTGACCATATTTCTTCAAAAGTGACCGAGTTATACCTATACGTATATCCATACTTGTTATAAGATTAAAAACTTGATTCTCTGATATATAAAAGACGAAGTTCGTCACGTCAACTTTGTAATCATCTCCGAGGATAAAACTTCAGTATGTTTTATTACTTTTATTGCTAATTTTCGCGAAGAAAAAAAGAAACTATCGCGTGAGAAAGTCGCAGCTAAATATACAATATTAGCGCATTATTACAGATATTATTATTATAATGAATAGTTCTAAGAATTTATATCTGCAGTTTTGCAATGCCAGTAAATTCTCAGAATTATTTAACAAGTGTCACATTATCTTTCTAATAATTTTATATTTATAAACGTAAAATCAAGTTTTTATTACATTTTAATTCATAATTTATACTTTTCAATACTGTTGTAGTATTCTGCATTTGTTTCTTTATTTATGATAAAGTAAAATCTTTTATAAGATAAAGAGATATAAATCTTATTTGTTTTTTAATTGTTGATTAAAAAACGGGGAACTTATTTTTTAAAAAAACACAATATGAATTGCGGAGATATGAAAAGTAGTATTGTGTTTTAAACCCTAGTTCCGCCCTTATAAAACTAAAAGTTTGCAGCTTTAGATGAGCGAAGAAGAAGTGAATCTTTCTTCTTGGTTAACTATATATTCGTATCAGAGTACTCTAACTTAAGTGAAAGTGGAAAAGTATTCTCTTCACGTTCGGTTGACTTCACATTGAGATATCTCATCATATGAGAAAGATCTTGGGAAAACTTTTTATGTATATCTCAAAAAAGCAAATTCCAGTAGCATTATATGTCGACTACTCTTATTCAAATTTAAAAAAAGTTTTGAATATCTTAAATATATAACGACGAAAAGAGATACGCAATTTACTAATCTTTTCAGTTGATATTCTGAGAAGCCAAATGAATTTAATTATCCTTTATACATTTCTATAGCTTGAAAGAGATAATGTCGAAAGGATCGACCGGAACGATTAAAATTGTTGTGCAATAAAGTTTTAATCGCCTTTCAAAACACTTTATTGAGAGAAATGTTTCAAGTGTTATTATAAATAATTTAACTCTAAAATAATTTCAATCATATACAATTATCAGTCTAAATATAAATACCAATTAATTTTTTTAACGTGTAAAGTGTTACTTACATATAAAACATTGAATAATAATGCAACATAATATTTATATAAATATATTTTTGTAACATATTTGTATATCTTTTATACATACATGTATATTCAGCGTTACGAATTTACAAACGTATTACTGTGCAATCAAAAGGTATATATGAAAGACAATTTTTCTCGTGAGATACATACCGTATATAAGGCACAATGGTCTCTAAAAAATCTTGGTAAATTGATAAGCATGGCTTAAATTTTATTAAATGAAAACGAATATAAGACTTGGATGAAAAAATAATTTAATGAGTAAAATATGTAAATATATCATTTAGCAAAATTAATGTTAATTCACGATGTACATTTACATCTGTAATTAACATATCAATTTGAAATTATAAGTAATGCATTTTAAATATAAAAAGGGTAAGTTTTTTTATTTATTTAACCTACATAAATTACCGTTTAAATATTAGAATTATTTTCAATTAACTGTATGTATAAGAAAATATAAAAATATTTTGACGTGTTATTATATGCTTAATAATTAATCAAATTGTGACTGAATATATTTAACTTATTTTTATTTCAGAATTTGACCTTTGTTTTTTACGCGTATCATAGAATGTAGATAGACTAATATTGTTAGATCATGGTGCGCCAACAAATCCCATTATTTACGAAAAATTGGATTAAAATTTTCCTCAAAAATTATTTCTCTCTTGGAAATGCTCACAAAAGAAAAGATTATTTTAACCTGATGCAGTCATACATTCTTCACGATATTTTATGTTACACAAATGAAGTGTAGAATTTAATAAGTTATTTATTAATTATATAGACTTTTTAAAAATACTTTGTTACTCTCGTGTTTACTTTTCTTTTCAATCAGGCATGTATATCTTTTCAGTTAAACGTCAAATATGTGGGCTCAAATAGAAACTTGTAAAGTATCTGATACGTATACATTCACTCAGGAGTTAGAACGCTTGCATCCACACATCATGTATATATACTGTGACCGTACTCGCGGGCGACGGCACAACTTCGTCGCATTCTCTATGACTCTAATTATGCGATAGCTCTTAATTATGACAAAAATTACTTTAAGAAGCATAAAGTGCGGTTTGTCTTTAAATTCTTAGTTAATTCGATACTTTGCGTCATTCGGCAGCTTACGTTAATAGACAATGATCATAATTGTCCTCTTACTTCAATTGGGCGTCAGAAACGAGAGAGCGTGCCACTCTTCGCACAATTACTATGATAATTTGCTCGGACAAAAGAAATCAGTAGCTCAAACAGATTACGATGGACGATAACGAATAGCTCAGCCACGGAATTGACAGAGGGGAGTGGTTCGCAGTGCACGGAAAGGATGTCGGAGAACGAAATAGAGGGAGACTGAAATAATCAAACAGCAATTAACAATAATAACAATAACGAGTATCTAATATATTTTGTAAATTAATCGAGTACACGGAGGATGACAAAAGGAAATTACGGAGCTTTACTGTAGTTCTTCGACGACTCGTTGATTTCATTACAGTAGAAAATAATGTACTCGACGGGCGGCAGCGACAATTCGTATCGGTACTATAATCGACAGCTCTTCGAACGATTCATGGATCTTAATATGATAGAAAATAATGTGACTCGGCAGCCGATAGCGATAACTCAGCAACGGAAAATAACTTCAATTGTAAAGGATTCTCGTCATACAAAAGAGTAACATTAATGATTTGGGACTAACAAAAGCGAGTAGCGACGACAGTTCTGAAACTTCTGAATTCTCAAACATTCGCGTCTGAGTGGATGGCACGTGCTCGAGATTGAATATTTGCTGCGCTATAGTGGGCCAATTTCAGTAGATGCCGGCCGCTCACAATTTCAGTAAATCTTATAACGCACGATCCACTCGAGGTGCACACACGAAATCTCGCGGTCGGTGGCTTTACAAATAAAATCAAGCGATGACGTTCGCCTCACCATGGTAACCTCTCTCCGATAACTTCCTTTCGGCAGCACGACGACAACCTCTCGGTAGCTCGGAAACGATTTTACGATCTCAGGAGATGTCAGAAGATTCTGCGTTCTTCTCACAAGGTACTCGGTCACCACACAAGTGCCGATCGCAAGCTTCCGCGGATCCACGCAAGCTGTTTTTACCCCGAATCTACAATACACATTTTAAGCCTTAAGCTGTAAGAAATTAACCAATTACAGTCGAATTCGAGGAAAATAATCGACTATGATTCGTTCATTTCTTATGGCTCAAAGCTTAAAACTCTATTCTAGATCCGCACTTAGACCCCTGTGTTATCGGGGCTTTCGGCTTTAATTGGCCCGTCGCGACTACACGACCCCGCGACAAATCGCGCAAGTCCTGGCGTGTCGCGTATCCTTTCGCTATGTGGCGCATATTCCAAATAGGCGAAAAATGCTTCTCTGACGACCGCCGATTTTTCTGCAGTTCCATGGTTTGAGGCGTCGGCTGGTGTTCGGCCAGGACAAATCCATAGCCCCATGTGACGTCTTTCTCCGAAGCGTCTACGTTGAAGGTGCAATAATCACAAAGCTCCAAATGACAGCAACATTAGTAAATGATACAGAGTAATACGACCTGCGTGTATGTACCGCGCTTTCCGAGGGGGTAATCACTTAATGTAATCGTGGGACGGAGTTACTGAAATCATTATAAAATTTATATGAAATTCCGATAATTACATATGCAACTACAAGAAATAATTATGTAATATTAGATAAAATCGTTTATTTCACCGAATGATATACAGTGAGAAAAATTATTTGTCATCAAATAAAATTATATAAAATCAAAATGAAATTATGTAATCTGTGGGACAATATTTCAGACAGTGGTTGGCCCTTGGCGCTTTCTGATGACGCAGCAGCCAAGGATCGCTATCTTCTTCTAATAATACGGAATTTTCTCTCTTCTGCTAACGGGTGAGGCGACAAAAATACACAAATATAGCGTAGCCACCAGCTACGATCGCTCATCGTCGGCAAGATCTGAACTCAGAACCGTTTTAGAAGTAACCGAAAGTAACTAACTTATTACCGAAAACAGTAGTTAGCGCACGTTCGCTTGTGTGCTCGCCCTTAAATCGCTCGAGCCCAGGATCTCCCTTAAATTATCGCCAAAAGTGACTGACAAAAAATGGCATATCATAAATACATATATGTATATTATTATTTGTCAAACAAAGACCCTGGGAGACTAGGTAGATATTTGTCGGAAGAATAGATTGGAAGAATAAAATAAAATATTGGTTTTTCTCACTCGACATTGAGTATATAACGCTTGAAGTATTTCACACAGAGTATATAACGCACTGTTTGGCATGCAAAGTAACAGACGTGCTATGAACGACAAAAAGGATTTATTGTTAAGATTATATTAATTCATCATATATAAACACTTTTGGAATGAACAGAAAAAAGTGAAACAAGTATAAATTCCGAATGATTGGACACAATTCAAAATGAAAACAACCTATATTTGTTAACATAAATATTATAATTTTAAACAATATTTAAATATTAAATCTTATAAGACCGTACATGTGAAAGTTATAATTTTAAGTAAAAAATATCTTGGCATTTAGTTATCTTTTAATAAAAATAATTCAAAAATTCTTAATTAAATAAATTATATATTTAATTTATATATTTTTATATATTTGCTACTTATATAATTAAATTTTATATATTTTTAAAATTTATTCTTAGATTTTGCTGTATCAAGAAGTAGTTATATATATAATATTACAACTTTAGCTAAGCAAATTAATTATTTGTGCAAATGTGTGTTCTCAACGTGTATTCGAATAAGAAAAAGAAAAACAAGAGTTCAAGCTCAGATTAAATGCAAAAGTAATCCAAGATTACTCTTAGTAAGCAAGCTTAAACTTTACTGTAATACTTGGAAATGCAAAGAGTACTGTAGAATTGTCTTCTATAATTTATGTTTTGTTTTGCATAGTACTCTATAACGTTCTATGGAGAAACTATCTTATTATTTCATCTAGTTTTTCGATGTTTTTATGTATTTCATGATTAGTTGTGTAACATACTTGATATTGTTATGTTCCTAAGATTTATATATGTATATATAAATAAGAAAACTATGTTATTATTTAGTTTGTTATTATATTGTAAAATATATACTTTATAATTTATTTTATACTATATGTATGTATAATATATATATATATATATATATATATAAAGTGTGTGTATATGTGTTAAATTATTATATAAGTTATTATATATATTAAAAATAAACAATTAAAGGATATTTTTATAAAATATTTAATAAGTTTATTTTAAACATTGCAAGTATATCTTAATTAATTAACTTTTAATGCTTATTTATTTTTATGTTATTTTAGACTTACAATTATAAAGTAAGAAAATTATTTAAATATAGATTTCAAAGCACTCTAATAATAGTGTAGCAGTTCCTACTACGTGATTACTAAATGTATCAAAATACTAGTATTTAGACAGCAAATTTCTGGCAACTTTACGTGGAATTTTACCTAAATTCGATCCTTTCTGTATATCCTGTTTTCTCCGTCTTGTGGTTTCTATTCATCTGACTACACGTAGCACAACCTTCACTGGTATAATTAAACTAGCATTTAATTAAATTATTTGCTATTGATTCGAGTCACGAACCCTCACATACAAATGTTATAATTTGTTACAGAAACTACAATATGTATAATTTATTAAAGCGATGTAATTGAACAGGTTTATTTATCAGCGTTATACTCATAAAAACAAATTTATGTAATAAAAAGCATTGTATATGTTATATATATATATATATATAATGATTTAATGATTATATATATATATATATATACATGTATGTATATAATAATGTTTTTTTCATCGTTAAAATAGAACACGAGCTCATCACGAGCCACTGTACGAAAATAAAGATCCTTATTCCAAATAATATCCACTCATTGTCAGTTATGAGTAGAGCCCGGATTTTCTGCCGACGGACGTACAAATTCGAGTCGATCGTAGGCTACTACAACTTGTCATGCCCGATGCCGTTGCGGGAGAGCATTCATAGGGAACGGCCGCGGCGCGGCGGTGGGACAATTAGCAGCGGTTTTACGAGACAATAAAAGCAACTTAGAGCCTCCAAAGTCTTGCACAAACAAAATTCTTTCTCTATTACGCTTTTCAGAAATTTATTTTGTGTTACTTTTATAAATAAATAAAGTTATTAAATGTCGAAAAAAGTTATTTTATAAATATTTGAAATAATGGAGAAAATTTGGAAGTAACTGTTTAATGTATCTAATATATTTTAGTACTTTTCTCGCTTGTCTTTTCGTTCCTCGTTTCGAATAAAACCGTTGTCACACACCGTCGTCGCTCCCCACTATATTGATACTACGCGCGCCGCATCTTGGGCGAATTAAAAGTGGAGAGAGCTTAGCTACGATCAACGCGATCTCAGAACTTTAATTCGGGCTCTCTAGTTATGAACCTAACTTAATCAATACTGCAGAGAGATTTATTCATAAATAAAAAATTAATTTTTATTTGAATAAAAAATGATTTTTTATTTATGAATAAGACTTTATTCTTGATTCGTTATTCTTTATTCATGAAAGTTCCCATCTCTGTTATACATTACATTAAAAGACTAAAGTTTAATTATTAATGAAATTATTTGAGTTATTAATTTGTATTTAATATTAACAATATGTACTAATCAATATATATTGATTGAAAAAAGACATATGTACAGACTGGATATATATTCTTTATCAAAACTTTCTTTCTAACTTTAATATAGATTCTCTGATAACCTTATTATTATTTTATCATTGTTATCGACTGAACTTAAATTATTGAAAGTATATGTACATATATGAAAAAAATTCTTTAATTCATGTGATTTTTAATTATATTTAATACTTTAATGTATAAAATAATTTAATAAATCTTTTTAAACCTTAATAATTAATATTTTTCTTCCAACTACATTATTGACTAAACAGATTATCATCCGTTGAGAAAATCTCGTTCTGTGATCGCAGTTAATTTATAACTTTGCTCATTATAATCAACAAATTTTGTCCAAATAAGATTAAGCAAGAATGAAAATTCTCATGTAACTTAATGTGAAAATTTATTTTACAAAAAATATAGAACTCGAAAATATGATCAATAAGTTTGTGGCCATTTATTTTTTATTGTGAGATTTGACAATTTTATTTGAATTCAGTTATTTGTTAAAAATCGAAATTTGATATGAATCCCGATGTATCCTATGCAGATTCCAATTGGATCAGAAAGAATACGATACCATATAGTGGTATGAGGTAATTGATCAATAAAATATTACATTCCTATATATCTACGTATTTATGCCGTTATTGTCTTATCGTTATTCATTTTTGTTAATTACAAATTAAATCTATATATATAACATTTTTAAGCGTTATTAAATTATTGCAATTTACAGATGTGTGTGTATGTGTGTGTGTGTGTGTGTGTAGAGGTATTAAACGTACATGTTTATATGTAAGTTGATAGAGTTTCGATCAGATGTCACCACTTTTACTGTTCTCGTTTGTACATAACATTGCAATTCTTGGAATCTTATCACGCATAAATAACTACAATATTATATTTCTAATTCTTCAGACTTTTATCTTTTAATTAAGATTGTAAGTAAAATTCAAATATCTCGAAAATGTTATTTTGCACCTTATATAATATCATGAATGATAATGTTTAAGCGCCAATAAATTCATTTCGAAAAAATTATAATCAAACTTTATTTTTATAACCAATAGGAATTTATTTTCATATTATTAATATATATATTACATACTGTGAGTCTTACTATATTATGAAACGTTAGACTTTAATTTCGAAAGATTTTATACTTACCTTATATGTATATCAATGTATAATACAATTTATATTTTATTGTAATCATATTATTTTATATTATATATATATACATATACGATAAACATATAAAAGAAAGAAATACTGTTTTTTTATTACGTTGCATTGTCTCACTTTATTATATTCATTTTTACTTACAGGTTCAGCAATTAAGTATCATTTATACTTCAGGACGCGCATTATTATATATATATGTATATGTATATGCACCTTCGTGCATGACTTCCATACAGAGGTGCAATATAGATAAAAACCGATTGCTGCTTAATAACATCTATGTCACAATTTCATTCGAACCTTAATTTATTCACATATATATTAATTCGAATTGCCAATTTGCAGTAGACATTTGACGTTATATATATATATATATATAACGTGTATATATATGTATATATATATATATATATACGTGGCGAATATATTTCTAAATATCGATCACATATACCCACAATCAGAACATGCCAAATTATTTTAAACGTATAATAAATTATAATGCATTTTTGTGTAATAAAATTACGTAACATTCATATATTGTTTATAAATTATATATATGTAAGAAATAAGATCAATGTGGCAGGAGATAATAAATTTAATTGAGAAAATAAAAATATATATAAAGGAGAATTAAAAATAATATTTATCTATATATGAGGACTTTTAAAATCAAGATTCTCAAATGAACAAGATATATAGAGGTATTGTCTATGATTTTATAACAATTACATTTTAAATTTGATCTCACGTTGTTTTTGTATTTAGAAGACGTTTAAAATAATATATTATATTGGTAATTATCGAAACGTGCAAGGAATATGGATTTGTGGCACATTTTAATATAATCTGTATAAATAAATAGTAGTAAATCATATACAGAACTTATTCTCATCATGTAAATACACACACACACACACACACACACACACACACACACACACACACACACACTCACGCACGCACGCACGCACGCACGCACGCACGCACACACATACAGATTCGCTATTAAAATTTCCATGATAGGATTAAATTGGAATTGGTCGAGCATAAAATATACATTAATCACACATTTTCCAACTCGTCGCGCACAATTTTGATGATCATCCGTTTCACGGACCTACAACAGTGTAATCTATAATAGAAGCATGACTGTCAGGCGGGAAATATAATGCGCAAATATATACTTTCTCCACGATCTAGACAATACGCTTTATATACGGTCTCACATAGGCTCCATGTAGCTATTTTTATTACCTGCACTTCTTTTAATCATGCTATTGCCTAAGGCTAATTATATTTATTCGCTAGATATTGTATCGTCTACCAATTTTCTTTCTCTTTTTAGCGCTAAGCAGCCTTTACTGCCTATCCATCACGCTACATATATATTGCATATTTGTATACACACGGCGTCCACTTAATAAGTCAGTTTTTTCCACAATGTCTGTAAAGTCTGTTATCTCTGTACAATAAGCGCACCGCTACTTGTGCCCGCATATTTTTTATATATTTAAATATAGCCTACATATCATACAGAGAGAAGTTTACTACGTTAGAGCTTGCAATGTATCGTATTTTCTTCTCGATTAGTAAGCTGGACTTACAATTAGTCTTATTAAGTGGAACTAATCATTATATCATTGCATCGATTGTATCGAAGAATCGTCATTTAAACCTGCGTTTACGGAAATGTTTTACGAGTTGATTTTTTGTACGAAATACACAAGAATTATTTACGCTATATCACTAATCATAATGACGCCAACCTATCTAGATAGCCAAGACACAGAAGCGGAAATTTTTTTTCATTATTAATTATTATCGCAATGAAATTTCTTCATATTCTTCTTCACGAGAAATTATTAGCGCATCTTATTACATGTAACGACGCATGAAGAAACGAGTGTACTCCAATATATACTTTAAGACTAAGAAAGCATAATGCAAACGTATCACTAATTTATTAAAGCGTAATTTATGATTAATAATATAAATTAATCGTGAATTGTGTAAACTGTGTTTATAAATAAATGATTTTTATACGACAAGAGCAAAATCTCAAATTGCATTGAAACACCCTATTAGTGCTTCCGCAAATGAACGGGACATTTCGATTAGGTCTGTCATTTTAATGTTAAAATAATAACCTTAATATTTAAAACGTATATAACTGATTTAGATAGATATATTTAGCATAATGAAGAAACAAGATTATTCTCCCTATTGGCAGTGATTTTCGGAAGAATCTAAAGTGCCAAAATGTCCCTGTAATGATTTCATAATGTCATACAATTCATTCATGTGTGAATATAAAAATTTTATTTTCTTCTCGGGACACTCTGTACTTTCTATGGAAGAACATGACGCGTTTCTAGTGGTAAGATATTGTGGCGGAATTATCAGATGAAGTTTACGTGCAAAATAATCACATATGTATCAAATGTTATCAAGATACAATTATATGATAAAGTCTATATAATACAAGAAAAAAAATGCTACTTCTGATTAATTGGCAATTAAAAACGATTTATTTATTTGTTGAACGTTTTTTTAATTCCACATATTAGAACTACGAGATGTAAAAATAAGAATGCAATAGGTAGAAAAAACATGCATCTTACGGGGTCAAACTGTGATATGAGTTTATTTAATTAAGCACCTTTTCTGTCCTCCTGATTTCGTGGCATATAACAAGTCTATATAGTTCTAAAGTTTGCGATTTATTTAAACTATACCAGAATTTTACTTACATAACATCTCATTAGAGATCTTAAGATACTAAGGTATATTAATTAATGATATTCAATTGAATATATATTGTCTTTTTTTGTAAAATATGCACTGGTACAACTGAAGAGCAATTGATGAAGAAAGTATTTTTCTGTTTAACAATTTTAATGTTTGATTGATAATTTGATTAGTGCAATAGACTTTTCATATCGATATTATTAATTACAGATCCATTTCAGTATCACATTAATAAAATGATGATTCAAATAATAATTTGAAAATCATAACATTGGGAAATGATAATTTATTTTTATAATATAAATATAAAAATGTATATCTCTATTTCGTTTACTTGCTTCCTCAATTGCTAATTATTTTATTAACTATTTGTCGCTTTTATACCGCAAACATTGTAGCCATCTTCAATTATACATATTTTTGATAAATTAGCTTTATTAATTAACAGGAATTACAATTTTGATTTCCTGCAATTGCGTATATATTAGTGAATGTGTATTTGATTTATTCGCAAACAAGGATAATAGAGGTAATGCCTTTATAAAGTTATTAAAATGTTATTAAAATATAACGAAATATGTGAATATGAATTATTTGTTACAATTTGTGTCCATATGCGTTTTATTCGTATTGAGATTAATTTGCAGTAATCGCGAGATACATTTGGTATAAAATAGAATGAAAAAATTAGGCATTTTATCAAGAAGAAAGATTTTTTAAAGATAAGCAATACTAAAACGAAGCTTCATGATGCCACGAATTATAATCTCTCATAGTCTGCTAGTAATCTCAAATAATTGTTCGCATCTGCGACAAAATAATTGTTGCATACACAACAAACTTTTTGATTAATATATGAAATGTGATTATTACTAATGATAAAAATATCCATACTTATTGTATATCAAAGTAAGAAATAATTATTTGAAAATAATTAGTTAATTAATTAGCCAGTAATCAATAATTATCAGAATAATCAACTTTAACTATTTATTAAAATAAAAATATTATATCTTTACTTGTCGTCATAGATGCGAACGTATCGCCACGAAATATCAATCAGACATCGATGGAAGCTCGTTTGTAAGGAAAGTACCAGATGTCACAAAATTCGAAGAGAAAAGGCCTGCGTGTTAGGCCATCTCAAGGCAGTGTATATTTCCGATCCACAATCGAGAGTAAAAAAATCGTCGGTATTTTTTTCGGTACTTCTATGAAGGCGAGCTACCTCAAGCTGATTCGTTGTTTGTAAAAATAAAAAAGATAGACAGTACATCAAATAACCCGTGAAATCTTTGAAATACGACGGGAATTAATAATACAACGCGAAAACGCTTCACGATTACTGCACACAATAAAAAGAAACAGTCCTTTATTCGAAGTAACTGGCTTTTTATAATACAGCCAGTCTTTTATACACAAATGCCCACTAATGTAGAGTAACTTTAATTTCGGTTTAATTTACTGTTTATATTTTTTCTGATCTTAAAAATTAGAAAAAGAAATAAACAGTAAATTGAGATTTAAGCTAATCTGGCATTAGTGAAATCAGGTAAAGCGACTGATATTTTATAATACAGCCAGATATCAATGTCTTATATTACTTAATATTTTCACTTTTCGTCTTTCGTAATGAACGATGTTTCTTCGTTCGGCTTATATATTAAATGTTTACTATTAAATTACATAATTACTGCTTTAATCATAACGCGCGCGTTCTTCACGCAGCGTTAAATTTTACAAGCTCTCGCTACAATACGGACTGCGAACCGCAAGTTCTTATTAGGAATGTATCTCCGGTTCAGCAAAACGTTTATTATTGTGGTACACATATAATTGCCTAAAACTACATGTACATACACATGTTATACACGCGCGTCCTGGTCACATAACGTTAACGAATATTCACACATGTGTACAGCGTATGTACATACGATATAATATAACTTTCGATTGGCTTGAATGCGTATTATGTACAAAAGGCGCGTAACACCTGACTTCGCCGGCGAGTCTTAAAATATTATTCTCATTTTATTATTGTCCGAGTTCACCACAGTTACGACAAGTGAGTGTAATTCGGTATTAAATATAAAAAAAAAAAAAAAAAAAAAAAAAAAAAACAGTCCGCGTCGCTTACATTAATTACATTAATAAAACGAATATTCTGTCGAACAATTCGAAGTACTTTACGTCATATGTAAATCACCTTTTAGTATTCTGGTAAAGGTCTTCTTGAATTGCTGATTCGCCAGAGCGTAGCAGAAAGGATTCATAGGACTATTGGCGTAGCACAAAAAGTATGAGAACATGAAGAGATGCTCGTTTGTGCACGGTGGATTTGAGCAGAACCCTTCTACCAATGCTAATACATGATAAGGTGTCCAGCAAGCAACAAATGCTCCCAGGATAAAAGATATCGTACGAAAGGCCTTCCGCGCTCTGTTCTCCGTTCGTGATTTTTGGCGACCTACCGTAAGGTCTTTCTTCTGAGTTTTGGCCTTCAATCGTTTCCCAATAGACTTGACGAAATCACGCCTGGAGCCACTCTCTTCCGTGTCTGACGTTTCCTTCTTCTTCTGTGATTGACTCTTCGCTTCCTGGCTATTCGTGGCGGCCGAGGCCGTCGGTATTATGCTGCTAGATGATGAATTCGGTGGCGGATTACTGCTCGCTTTGGTGGGTTGATCTGAGAATCGTTCCGTCGTACTATTAGATGATTCTATGGGCATAGCCACAGTCGTTGTGATCACCGTCGTCACCGGTTGACGCTTCATCCTATCGGTGTTGACGGAGACCTCAGTGTGTACCTTATTGATGGGCGATGTTTGCGACGCGACATTTGTCTGATGTGTGATGAACACACGCGGCGGATGCGTTTGACTCGATGCATTAGACATCATAGGCGGATGGTGCAGATGCTGTTTGCTCTGTCCGATTTGAGTGAGCTGACTGGTACCAGCTTGCTGTGCCGTCGCCCTGATAAGAGCGGTTTGCAACAGACTGGTACTCGCGCCGGCTACCATGGTATTACCCAGAATCGGCGATGGGGGTGCTGTTGACAATGGATTAGCCAGACTGCAGGAGAAGGAAGACGGTGGACTCTCGTAAGAAGGACTGGGCAAGATGATGGAGCTCTCATCCATGTATCGTAAATCGCCGCCGTCCAGACCGGTGAGGATATCATAAGTGCCATGACCGTGGGAGCGTACGATCAACGATCTAGGTCTGTCGGTCGACAACGAGGACGTTGTTGGACTATCCGATACTGGCGGGCTACTTTGAAACTGCATAGGCGGCGGTATAATGTTCTGTTGACTGTTACTGATCGACGTTCGCTTAAGTTGAGCGGGCGGCGTCACCTCAACCGAAATAATCGATTGTATATTGCCATCGGCATCGTTCGATTTCAAGGATTGTTCTGGCGTCAACGTCCGGCTGCTGGACTTGTCGGGCTCGGCGGGATTATCGGTGTCTAGAAGACTAAGCTCCTGTATCTTCGGCAGTGTTTGAGCTTTCTGCGTTGGCGTGTCGCGCGTAGGACTTGTCGGCAAAAGTTTCCTCGCCGTTGGCACACTCAGCTCAACTTTGATCGGCACAATGCCGTTCAGGCGTCCGTTGGTGGCGAAAACTTGAAGAGCGCCGGATTGGGCTACTAGACCCGCCAGCGAAGACCGCTTTTTGATATTAACTTGCTGTGCGGTACCGATGGTGCTTTCCTCGTCGGAGTCGAAAGCAGGACTACTGGAGCGTTCGGACTTCTCAGTTTCTGCCACCGTGATATTCGAAACGTTCTTGTTTGAATCCGGTGCCATCGCGCCATCAGCTTTTATGATAATTTTCTGCGTAGCTGCCGCGTCCATACCAATGACACTATCATCTATCGACGTAGCTCCGATCTTCGGTTTGTCCTGACTCAGCAAAGTGCTCTGTGTTTTAGAAATACCTATACCAGCGGCGCGACCGGCCATACCAGACATCGCGCCGGCGCTCAACGCGACCATCGATTGCATCTTGCGCTGCTTGGCCTCGCTTTTCTTCTGCATGTCATAGGCGGTTTTATATATGCCGCCGTAAAGGATAAACAGAACGATCAACGTCGTCCAATAATATCCTATTATCAGCGCAGTATTGAATACCGGATCTTTGAGGAACTGTACGGCGCACTGGCCCGGATGTAGGTCTCTGTAACCAATGAAATGCTCCCAGCCGAAGATGCTGATGAAAAATAGAAGCGCCGGTATGATCCAGGTGATGGTCACCATCCAGATTACACGCTGCTTCGTTCGCCAACTGCGATACTGCGCGGCTATCTTCACCGAGCAGAAGCGATCGATCGTGATCAGCAGAACAGTGTATTGGGACACAAGGCATACCGTATAGTCCACTGACAGCCATAGATCGCAGAGAAGAGGTCCTAGATTCCAATATCCCATTAACACGTAGACTGTGTAGAACGGCATCGACACGGTGCCTGCACAACAATTACGTCGTTACTTGTATAGTCAGTTTCTGTTGCCATGTGTATCTGATTACTCGTATTCTGCATTCAGACAGACCTCACGATAACCAAATTACACATCTCGTATGATTATCATCACGATGAATGCATCGGAGTCTGTTCATAACTGAGGAATTTGCATTAGAAATACTATCAAATAGTCGTAGAAACTATGCCCAAACATCCTATCAAAGCGAATCGAAACGCGACGTGTTGCAAATCATACTGTAATTAAATTTAAAATCTAAATATCAGTTGATAAACGATAATTAACGAAATTAATAACAATTTTAATATTTCGACATAAAAATGTATTCTTTTGCAGCGATTTTATATATTCCATAATTAATGATGCTTTAACGTAATTTCTATGAAAATTATATAAGATATAAGCTCTTTTTGATATATTGTCATACGAATTATGTTTGGTATCATTCTGGAAAACTATAGATCTCTTAAGAATTATTGACTAATCTTTTCGATAGACTGATTATTGTGACATTTAAAAAATTACAAAATTATTAAATAACTATTACCCTTTAATAAAAAAATTATTATTGTAAATTAATGACTTTTAAACATTTATTTATAAATACACGAATTTACAGAGATATTTATAATATCTAATTATAGGAAATATAATTATCTTTTCAAAAATATATAATTGCTTTTATCTATAAAAACTTTTGTATTTAACGTACCTTTGTCATATATGACATAATTTACATTAGGTAGAACAAATTTAAATTACATCGTGATATCATTTTTATACGATTCAACTTTTGCTATAAGAAGAGCCGAAAATGAAATACGGAAATTTTGCAGAACTTACCGATAAGCATATCAGTGGCAGCTAATGATGCAATGAAATAGTTGCTCGGTTGCCTGATGGCTCTATCTACGATAAATGCCAGAAGAACGAGGATGTTACCACCGATAGTTAGCAGTATGCATATCGCCAAGCAGATAGCAATCAGTATGGTCTGCCAGAGCGTAAATGGTGGCAAAACGGGCACCAGAGATTCATCTGTTTGGAAAACGTAAAGCTCACGTTAACATTATTACATGACTTTATCTGCAAATAACATACACGATATAATGTTAATATGGAGACATTTATATTCAACGGCAATTTATAATGTCAACGGATTCAATAATTTATTTGCATTAAAATATTATTGCATAATTTAATGAAATAAATTAAAACAATTACATAATTTCGCAATAGAATGTATTTTGAACGTTTTATTTCTGAACTTAATCTGTAATATTTAAATGTTTGAGTCTCTGTGATTGTTAGTTTCTAATTCCTTGCTCTGTAAGTCGTGTGATTATATGACTTAATTTCAATTACATTACCCGATGTCGACGAGGTCGTTGCGTTTCCGAAAGTCGAGGTATTTGTCGCGTTTGTTGGAAACCAGTCGGGCAGAAGTTCCGCGTATTCACCGCTGTTCCAGCGCGGGTCATCCGGGTCAGGCCATGTTCCATTTAGCTGGGTACATTCTGCCGTCAAAATCTGGTTATACACGAATCGACACAGGCGTTCCCGTTGTCTCTTCAGCTTCCTAAGAACAATGGAGAATTTTTTACTGTGAATTCTAAAACACGAAAAACGGAGGGTCGTCTGAATGTAAAAACAAATAAAAAAATCCATTACGGTAAATTTGTTTTCACTAATTAATATAAAGTAACACAAATGTGACAGCTTTTATGAGAATAAAATAGCGCTCGCATGAGATACCGTCACTTCTAAATTTTTCTACGTAATTCGCTGTAACAATAGAGCAAATCTAGGCTAATGATATGCGTTCAAATAAAGCACTAAGCATTTACGTAATTACAGACGAGAGATGAAATCACGGATTAATTCCATTTGTGCTCGACTGCTATTTCTATCCACACGTGTAAATTACATTTTATGTATAAAGAGAAGTTCGATAGTTCGATGAATCACAATGTTCCTATTCCTTCGTCGTGGCTGCATGTTTGTTACCATCGAAGAAAATGTGACACCGGTATTTCCTGATTCTCTACACTGCGACATGCACGGCCCTACTCTCTGGAGCGTCGCTACAGTGTGGCGACACGAGAAACGAGTCAAAGGCTGAATACACCAGGCGCACAATGAGCTTGAAATAAGCATGAATGGAACCACATTCAACCCCCGCGCTAGTCTCATCGCCGGTAGGCAAAAAGCGACAGGGTACACCTTAAAGAGAGTGAACCAACCTATTTTTAAATTATTCAAGTAGTCGAACCCCACATGGTCTGAAATTACCGGTAATAGTCCTCCTTTCCGTAATTCAAAGACTGAATAGCTTTGAATCCGAGCTATCAAACAATTCTTATCGATATTGCATCGCTTCGATGCGAATCAAATGCTATTGTCCTTTATTCACTTTTATGCGCCCGTTTTCGTAATAAAGACTATTAATAGAACATTGAAAATTAAATATCTATATTAACAAACAATAGAAATTGACGCTTTAAATATTTATCTTTTTATTATTGAGATACGTTGTTTTATTTTAATGTCATTTCCTTTATCAAATTTATAATTCTTTTATAAATTACAGAAACTTTAAATTACTTAGAAACTCTGTCTTGCACGTTATTCAAAATATAATCTGATTATTTAATATTTATAAATATATAATATATATTTTACATGAAAATAGCAATTCAATCTGACAGTTGATGCTAAAATAATGCAAACACTTCATACATGAGCTGCCAATGCAGCTCCGGATATTCTATTATGAGGTTGAATGAGAAATCTAACTCCACAGCTTAGCAAGTCATTTTAGTAGAGGAGAACATGAGTCACAGATTATCGCGTCTAAAGTTCGACAGCACTGAAGTTCTTATGAAGGATAAAGCGTTTGAGTATATGACCCGTGATACGCCCTCGATTTTCGTGCTTTCTTCGACGTCAAAGAATTCTCGGTATTCAATGTCGACAAGCATTATATCACCATAGAGCACATTGATAAAATACACGGGTAATTTTTTACGCGATCCATACAATGCGAACAGTGATTTCTTTGTACGTTACATCATAATTATGTTTATAGTATTATTTTATATTTGCAGACATAAGTAAACCATTTAATTTATGTTAATCTTTTATTCAACATTATTGAATTCAAAACGATTAATAATCAGGCCGTTTTTATAAAACAATTGCAAGTTTATAAAATTAATTTATGTTTATACAAATTTATATGTTTCAGAATAAAATAAGATTATTATAATTTATAAAAATTTTAATACGATTTATTTTATTATATTTATACTGTGAAATTTTTGACATTAAAATTAGTAATTTTTAATTCCATAAATATCGAAATTTACTAACACGGTTCTTTCAATATCACCCATCGTATGATTAGCTCTACTTTCAGAATTTTACAAATTGATGAATCTTACGTTAACATTATTACATGGCAAATCTCCAGTGTAAGCAACTGAAGAACCGCGAGAGAATAAAGAATGAGGTACGAGATCCTTTGTTTCCCAAGAGTAAATACTTGTTCTCGTTATTCGTGCATCCTTCTTGTATATTTCTAACCGTAAAATTATTCGTAAATACTTGTCCTTGTTATTGCTATGCTTTTACTTTATGAAACTGTTGTGAAATGTTCCTAAAAAAGGACCACTTGTAATTATCTGAAAGTATAATACAGTCGTTTGGTTAAGAAAAATCGGGAAAAATGTTGTAATAATGGAAAGCAAAATTTTTACTCAACGGAAGAAGGTTTGTTAATATAATATATCATATTTTACAAACTTTGTCAGTTACAATTAATATATGTTTACATGAATGTTTACATGAATAAGCAAAAACTAACTCGTTGAAAAAGATTTGAATATTTGGAAAATTATATTTTATTTTAGTTTTTTATATCTTACATTAGTTTTATTAATTTTTGAAAATTAATAATTTAGTATGTGGCAATTAATAATCTCAATTAAGACATTTATATAAAATTTGCTTCATTAATAAATTATTATTATAATTATTATGTACTATTATCATACAATATATCATACGCAACATATTGAGTTCCTCATGTTGCGAGAAACATGTTCATTTAACAAGTTAAACTGTGAACAAAAAAGTACTTAATTTCATGAAATCAAGTTACAAATTGATTTTCCAGCTTAAATTGTGCGATATAATGAAGAAACTTGTAACCCAATATTCGCGTTCACATCCTCTCTCTAAATGCATGAGTTAATTCTATCTAATATAAAATGACGTAAATTACAGCAACTACTTCCTGTCATTTGCGTAAGCACGTAGTTATCAACATTTCAGAAAGTTTTTTTTTTAATTATGGGAGAGAAAAAAGCAAGAAAAAGGTAAAGGGCGTTACAAGATGAAACACGCAGGTGGATTGTAAGACACACGGAGGGGATTCAGCCCGTCAGAAGGATATCCCTCCTGAACCTTCACACACGAAGCTCCGCTTTATTAACGCTAAAAATATCTACTTTATATCCAGCAAACAATAGTGTATGTATTCAACATTATTATAAAAATGTACAATCAATATGTAATTTATATTCATGTGCGTTTAATATATATAAAGTATTCTTTGAAAAATGGATATATAATTTAAAATGTATATAGAGAACTCTCTACATTATTACGATTACAATTTCATCAAGAGAACATAGAAACAATAAAATAATAAGAAGAATAAACATAAAATCGACAGCATTACAATTAAATCGCATGATCCAATTGTTAAAAAAGCAACAGATTTAGTGAAAGAATATTCGATAAATTCGTATACAATAATTTGAAACTAAAAAAATGTCTTATTGTTTATACTATCTTAAGGCATAAGATTTTTTTATAGAAACCATTTTTCGGCTGTTTGTATAACTTTGAATACAAACAGTTATTCTGTTTTGAATATTTCCCTCGATAGATAAAAAAAAAACAGAAGCATTTGCTCCATTTTATTCATGCGATCCATTGTCCCCGCTACATTCGTTGAGTGTGACTTGTCAGCCCGCACCAGCTACACGCCAGTATCTTGCCAGTCGAATGGACACCGAGCCGGTGTATCGAATCGCGTGGACATTCGTTAACACCGTGGCGCAATAGCGCTTAGTAACAGAATGTGTTGTGTGCATGTCCCTTTTAGATGTGCGCGAACAGGTTTCGTCTGTGTACATATGCCGAGAGAGGGTGGCAAAGGGTGGAAGCTATACAAGCCCTGGTGAGCAGAGGATCATCGCCGTGGAATGGCATGATCATACGGACGGATGGAAGGGCCGCACTGGAAGGAGAAAGGCTGAGAGGGCGGCTGAAAGAGAGGAGCAAATAAAAAGTTGGACCGCGTTGTAAGCGAGGAAAAATTACGAGGAAGAAGATAGCGGAGCAGGAATGACGGCGAGCGACGGCAACAAGTACCCTGTCGGCGTCGTTCCAGCGTATCGTAAATACTGTTGTATAGCAAGCGACAGACTCGATGAACCAGATTTGTTATTTGTCAAATCGAACTGATTCACAACAAGAATATCAAATATACAATCATAGAGATTTTTGATAAACAATTTAAGATTCGAGAATACAAATAACGGAATATATCTTTTATTTAATTTTTTAATAAAACTTCATTGCAACAGTTCATTTATAAAGTTCATTTATAATTACAAGATTGCTAAAACTTGTTGAAAACTAGTAAAATACTTTGTCGATCAATACGATCTTCATTGATATTGGAAAAAGCTTCAAATTTAAAAATTAGTATACCTTGGATTGTTATAATAATATTTTATCTAACAAAAGATCACTGTCTTTATTAACATGATTATTTATTGGCTACTGACAATTCATCCTTGGAGATCGACAACAGCATTTGTGGTTCCATGTTTTCTTCGCCATATGTTTGCAATCGCCTCTGGAAAAACCTTATTTTTATTTTCTGGCCCAGTTGCTGAATGGAACATTTCAAAAGGCTCTCCCACTCTCTTCTCGCCAAAATACATAACCCATAGCTGCAGGGTAATATTAGGACAGATAACGTTAGTTCCTCTCAATAGTGCATCTTCAAGTGACATTTCTTTAAATCTTCCTATATATCCTCTTCAAGGCTGAAGCAACTTTAAATCAATTTTGAAGAGAGAGCACACGCAGGTATTGGCGAGAATCAAGCATTTTATGCGTAATACAAAAGAATGATAATCATAAAATGCATGAGCAAAAAAAGAACGTTGATTTCCTGGCGTGTACTACGCTTTTATCTTCTTCTCGGAAAATGGCTTACTCTTTTCTCTCTAAAAAGTCATGATCTCTTAGAATTCTTTTATAATACAATAATGTAACAGAAGATACTTTTTAATATAATTTGATACATATTTGCAGTGTACATATTAAATAATACAATAGACGGAAAAGACGTGAGCATAAGCTGTGCATTTAAAGAAGAAACTAAAATAAAATTATAGAATATTAAAGTTTTGTTCACATAATTACAATTGCATTATTTTTCGTTATTGCATAATAGCATTTCGTATATCTATAATTTTTTAAAATATAATTTAAATCCTTAAATAACAAAATTACATCTACTATATGTATTTTATTAAAATTAATATGATATTAATATAACAACATGACATATTAATTGTTTTAATTTTGCCGATTGATTAAATGTTTACGTAATAAACTATCCGCTTGTTTATCTCTGTTTTGTAATTCCCTATTTTTAAAGAAATTTTTATATAATATAAATGTTCACGATATAATATCATATTACTTTTCCCCGAACATATATTTATTCTTTACACTTCTGTTTTGTCCTCGTTCGTTGTTTACTCTCTCGTTAACTGATCGCACTAACAGAAGATACTGTACGTAAGTTTGTCGATTAAAGTGGTAGAACTTGAGTACAGCTCCCACAAAATTACACCTTGTAACAGTAAAGAGAAACAGGTCTTCTCAGAAGTCGCTGGAGATCTCTCAACTTTACCGAAAGTTTCTTCCTCTACAAAGATTCGTTCGTAATATTGGACTAAACTTCTAACGATGCACGATAAAATCTAATTAACTTTAACTGGATTTTATATAAAATCTTCTGTGACAAAAATTTTTCTTCTCGTCATTTAAAAATTTTCCATGGAGATGGACGATCCTTCATTTCTTCACCAAAGGCTTCGCTCGAAAGCTGTCGTATATGTATACAACATGTATCGCATTTGCCGACGTATTTAGAACGAACAATGATTCGAACCTTGTGGTGCTGCTTAATTATTAAGCGGAAGCTTAATATGAGGATTAGAGATTAAATCAGATTTACACTTTGGCTGATAGCGAACGCGGCTCCATAAATATGGGGCAGGATACGTTACGGCGGCAAACGTGTTACGACATCGTAGGATGATAGCGTTGCTGCGGTGATGTAGCAGACTGCGAAGAGGAATCTCGATCGCCCCGGGGGAATGAAACGAATCTATTTAATAACTCTTGCTGACGTACGTGCGCGCGCGCACGATCGCCCTCGGCGTGGTACTGAAACCGCCGGATAAACCAACCAAATGGCGCTCGAAAAGCAAATCGTAACCCCTGTGGTTACGTCGTCGTCACAGCAATCGCGCCGTACTTATGCAACTTTGCCGCAGCTGTTATAGATCTGTATACTGTCATGTTCAATAGTACTCGCGCGAAATGAAAAACCCGAATTTTTGCTTCCAGTGGCGGAATGTAACTTTTTCCATTAATCGCAATACTGCCGCGAGATTAACTTTACTGCTTATTTAGCGACGTAAATCTCGCATATTTATCTTCAATAATAATTACAAAGTAACAAAGAGAGATAAGATTTGTCGTTGAACAGCACAAAGAGATGGGCCGTTTTCGGAAATGCCGGTAGCTTATCATTTACTCCTTTCTCGATAAATATATCGTTTATCGGCTAGATAAACAAAAGACCCTATTATCTACATAATAGGATTCCGATAAGAACTTTAATACGCTGCTATTATGAACTACCGGAGCCTGTAAAACGGTGGATTAAAATTGCAGAGAACGAGCGTCGGACCACTAAAAGAGAATGAGAGACCAAGGAGGCCATAGATTCAAGCATGACCTTGGATCAATTTTTGAAAATATCTAGATTGAGAGAGAGAACGTTATATTTGGATAAACAATACATTTGGGACCATCTCGTAAATCGCAATATCGTTGGATGACATACTAATTAACTTGTACTTCGAGATGTACCTTTACACGGAAATTATCATCGAAGTAAAAGATTATACATGAAAAACTTTTAATTGTCACTGTCATTTAAAAATATTACAGATATCGGTCTAAATATTTTTCAAAAATGAATATAATATTTAGATCTTGATTGTAAATCAAATAAAATACTGATGCATTGGTACATGAACTGTAAATGTGCTTGCGTAAGTTTTAACAAGTTAAATTAACGTTGTAAGAATAGCTTTATTCGTTTATGCTACAGGCTTTCTAGAAAAAGCTTATGAAAATGTTTGTGGACATTAATTTCTATCCTGTATATTTCATCGCAACGCAATTGACCACAAAGATGCAAAGATGCAACCAGCGAGCGACGTTATGGTGACATTGCTAAGGTGAAATGTTCCGTGCTGCGAAACTACACGCGCGGGATACGTATCCTTTATGGCACCGACGCGACGAACAAGGGAGTATGTATCAATTTCCACCAATTACACGCCACCCAACCAGTCTCGTCCTTTCAGTCGGAAATCGCACAGGTACGTACCAGACTTTACGGCACCGAATTTTCAAACCTCAACTTCAAATTATACAAGTTATTCCGATTTTCATTATCACGATATTTTTTTTATCTCTAAAAATTGTACACACGCGCGATCATATGTGAAGAAATAATAAAATCTTATCAAATACCTTATATCTCTTCTATTTTTTTTATTATATCTTGTTTTGTTCATTGATGATTGATAGAATTTGTTTTCTGTGAATAAAATCTTTAAATAATAAGCTATCTTTCAGTGTGATTATGCTATAAGAAAGAAGTGAGCTTTTATCTTGATTAGAACTAATAAGAAAGAACTAATAAGAAAGTAATAATTTGTAGGCGAGTTAATACATCATCGGTTGACGTGATGTACATTTTCGGAACATGATGAAAGAAAAATGGTCAGCTAAAAAAAGTATATGAAAAAATCAAGTGACACATCAATCCTCTAAGTACGCATTCGATATCTTTTAGCGTGATTGATAAGATGGGAAACAGAATTGGCTTCGTGTATAAAACGCTCGAAAAATATTTATCATATTATCAAAATATTTATCTATGTATTTATACGTCTAATAGCTCAAATTCTATTTAAACTTCATTCCAATGAAAGTTTCTTTGAATTGCACGACCGGAATTTAATTGAAAACATTGTAGCAGATCATAAGATGGATGATATTTCGATATCCTCTATATGGTTTCGTACAGAGTTAATGGAATTGAATACGCTCGTTCATTTATATGTGCACTGAACTGATGCACTCTATCTTATTAAATTTAAAGTAACGCGCATTAAAAAATCAAAACTGAGTATATCTGATTTCGAATATGATGTACATATGCCATGAAAATATGTACTGAATATGAAATTATAAGTTCCTCAATATTAATTAAGCGTAGACATAGTGAACATAGCGCGCCTAGATTTCATTTTGCGAGAAACTGTAATGTCATGTTCAAACGATGAGAAAATAATGCAGGGAACATTCACTAATTGAATTAATGAGCACGCTTTAACATATTCTTTGCTTGGAAAGCTTATTTCATATTTTATCAACGATGACCTGCAATGCTTTTCATGAAGTTGTTTTTCCTTTATTATAAATCAAGTATTACTAATTAAAATCGCGCTTTCTTCTGTTTAGTTTACCTATCTATTGTAATAAAGAAACTAAATCAACAATTGTGAAAAAAGTACTGTCAATGACTTGTAATCCATTTTATAATCTAGTACACAAAAATTAAAATTTAAGAATCTAACAGTCTTGTGATGCTTATAAATATTAGGTACTACGTTCATAATATTAAAAGTGATAGCTAAAATAATGAAGCTATTAATGTTCTCGTTAACATACACTATTTTTCAACACTCTGTCCTTTTAAAATTGTAAAATAGAACATCTAAAGTGTTATAAAGGTATTCGTGCCATTTATACACTTGCGTCATAGATATAAAAATTCGCAAGTCACCCCGGCAAAATTGTGCATACCATTTATGTACGTGCGCATAGCTCTCTCTCTCTCTCTCTCTCTCTCTCTCTCTCTCTGATTAACGCTTTTTTCTTTATATTAAGGTATTGTCCTTCATCGATTGTTTGCTCAACAAACTCGACTAAATATATTGGCAAGTATATCCCTATCTCTAAAAATATTATACAAGATAGCCTTTGAAGACATAGTTTTTCACACAGCTCGGACATGTTATTGATTTCCCATTACATTCCGCGGATATGTAGCATGTACATATCTAATATTGCACATGATATTATGGTACAGGATGTTTATGAGTCGCGCCAACAAACTTTCAGTGTGTTTGTAAGTAAATAGACGATTCTCTGCTGACAAGTCTCTCGTTAGTCGCAAGTAGGAAGTGTTTCCTACTAGAAAAGTTTTTATATACTAACCGGACTTTAGATTATAAACCGCCATTTATGAGTTTTTAAGTAGATATATTTATCTAGTGTGTAAAAAGTTCAGAACAAATAACTTTATTTCCACAATAATACGTTGTGCACTGCACGCAAAGATGGCTACTTATCCTGCACATTTTCTAAGGTTTGTATGCGCAATCGAAAATATGTAGATAAATTGAATCCCACGATTTTAGATGTTGTCTATCTGGTCGCTAGAAAAAGTAGAAATACGCGATACGAAAGCCGTACGAAAGCTTCATTCCAGCATGCGAAGAATGCATTTTTCTCTCGGTTCTCTCTGGCATAGCAATGAAAATTCGAGAATCAATATTCCATGTGTGTCATCACAATGTGCTCCAGTGTCGTTCCCGTTGCTCGATCTATTTTATTTGTTCTCTGCATATGCTGTAATCGTGCTTCGGTTCTGGTACACAAAACTGGGAAACGACGAAGATAATTTCGTTGCACGTTGGCGTAACAACTTGGGCAATTGGAAATGCGCGAGAGAACCATATAAAGCAATTAAACTTTAAAGCATTGGACATAATTTTATAGTACATATTGTCAAATTACTCGAGAGAGATAAATCTTTTATTTTTATTATTTATTGCAGAATATTAAATTCAAATTTGTTCTTCTATGAGCTCGATTTAAAAACGATAACAGCGAGACAACTTTTTTATTTGATAAATTGAAGAAATAAAGACAGACCGAGAAAGAGAGAGAGAGAAAGAGAGAGAGACAAAGAGGAAAAGAAAATCAATATTTATGTAAAGTAAAAGTATTATTTCGAGTATTCTAATAATGTTATACATTTTGCATGGAGAATTAAAACAAAATAAAAATAGAATGAACGACCCCCTTCTCTCTCAACCAGGATAACTAGAATTCCTTAGGGAACAGAAAGTAATACGACAATTGATCGCTGCATTATAATAGCACAGTGTTAATCGCATGCATCATCTAGTTAGACGGTACATTGCCAGTCGCGCTTTTACAGAGTGTCATTCACACAGTTAAACGAAACAATAGTTCCCGCCTCGTGTTGGATGCAACAGTCGATTCATTTAATGGCTCTGTTCCATTTTAACATGCAACGTCGTCGCGCTAAAAGATAGGAATACCGAATGCCATCGACTCGCTATATTTTACCTACTCTCTCAAAGCCGTTTTTTTTCCTTTTCTCTCCTTCTTATATTTTGTCAAATCTTTCTGCAATGATATTGGCCAATTCTGGTTACTTATAGATATATTATTTAAAATGTATATTTATTTTAACATTAATGCTAAAATAATGCTAAAATAAACGTGGCAAAAGATCATTTTGTTTAGATTATATTTAGGTAAAGTACTATTTTTAACAAACTGAATTAAATTAACAGGGCTAGCAGAAATCTAGGTGACAGTACTAGACTCTATTTTTAACCAATTTATAGGTGTCTTTTTACGTCTTTATATTACTATTTGTTTCAAACATTGTTAAATTATAAATTAAATTATTAATTAGACATTTAAAAAAATATTTGTTTAATATATTCAATGTTTCAAATCAATAAAATAGAAGATATGCAAAAAGCATAGATTATTTCAGCTTTAAACCAACAAGCATTCAGATAGAGATCAATCTGAAAAGAGATCATAAAGGGGAATAATAAATGTAGATAATAACAGAGAAGAGTTGGTCTTCATTGTGTTACATTTTGTGTTACAAAGGGTGCAAAATATCAGTCTGTCACTTCGACCGGTTACGATAGAAAACGATATTTCCGGGAAGTGTAACCCAACGTGTCACAAACTTTATAATATACCCGTTTTATATATATAAAAGCAACTTCGACTTCGATCCGCTTACTACGATCAGGTCATTGAATATTGCAAATGTTACATTAACGTGTGTGTATTAACGCATGTGCGTGCGTGCGTGCGTGCGGGTGTGCTGAATGTTACATAATTATATGAATACACTGATTTAAAAACTGTAAATATCGTCATCAATCTTTTTCTAAATTATTATACCAACACCGTGTGAAAATTAAAATTTTACATTAACTACATTTCCACATTAATTAAAATTTCGTTCTACAAATTAGAACTCCATTTATTGCATTTCTCTCCGTCTTAAGTAAAGCATTCCCTCCCAATGGACGCGAAGATTTCGCATATACTGTGACATACATTGAATCTGCTCTAGTGAACGACTTTTGCCGACGTTGTTGGCTCACGCAACATTCGAAATTTTCACCTCAATCGCGTGCGCGCCAACAAGCTGTTCGACGTCGTTCGCGTGATTCCGCGTCGTTGCACGACATCGACTTTTTCTTTCGTTAAATAACGACGTTCATACAACCGTGCCTAACGTATTCGGGCCCGAGTAGCCCATCAACTAACTTAGTCGTGTGCTTTACCCGTCGCATTGCCAGATTACCGTGGCCCTGCTAGGTCAAGGATGCAATTTGGCCCGAATTGGTTTACGCGAGTTTTATCCGTCAGCTCCGCAAATACCTCTGCTATCATATGCACGCGGTAACTATATAGACTATTTCAAACTATTGTATAAACGCGGTGCATACAGTGAAGTTCGACCGTGTAAATCGACTTTGCGTAAAATGTCGATTATGATGTGTACAAATAGCTGTTGTACCAACCATTGCTTGTCTTGAAATGTCATCACGTCAAACGTACTTATGCATTCAAAGGAGCTAACAATAAATAACATTCTAAATTAAATGATTTTTATTAATTAACATTTATAATAATTTCGAAAACACAGATTGTAGGACAAAATGAAAAGGAGATATTTTTCACGATATTTTTCAATGGAGCGCAAGTCGCACTTATATATAAAACTAAGAAATAACAGAATAAATATCTCTTTTTTTTGTTAATATATCTTAAAGTATTCACAATATTAAGAAAAGGCCTCTAACTTTATTTTAAATTAGATATATATATAGAGAGAGAGATATAGTTACAGAAACTGAATTTTAATCAATTTTAATTATAATGCAAATTATTATGCAAATTGTGTGAAAAAATAATTATAACAATTTTAAGAATTCGTGATGATCATTTGGCTATTCGACGTGATTAAGATGGAAAAGAATCCAAAGGAAAATCTTGCCTCGAGAAGAAGGTGACTTCTCGAGGGAATTTTTTTACTTCAATTTTGTCCCTGATGAAAGTTCATTTCCTTTAGCCTTGATATTTCCAACGAAGTAGGGAACACAAACGGCGACCGTTGACTGTATAAGAAGCGCCGCGTGATGTTATTACCCCTCGATAATGAGCAGTTCCCAGAGGTAACGGCAACTTGGCAAAGTCGCTTGGAATTCAAGAGGACCATTCCGCCAAATGATGAATCGCTTATCTAAACGCGTTGACAAACCTCTCATTTCCGTGCCCTTTCGCAAAAGGATAGTCTCACAAATCTAATCAGACGGCCTTGTATTTACGTTAAACAGGCTATCGTTATCTCACAAGGTCTGATTACGGCGACCGACATGTGATGTACGTGTGCTACATGCGAGGAATAAAAGACACGCATCTAAGACAAATAAATTATAACAAAGTTTAATAAATTTGTAGTATATTTGTTGCAATGTTAACGCTGTTATAATAACAATTATAACAGCGTTAACATTGCAACAAATATACTACAAATTTATTAAACTTATACAATATCTTTGAAGAATTAAATGATTAATGTTATTTATAAGAGAATGGTGTATTTGTGCTAATATGCATAAGTCAATACGTAACTTCAAATATACGTTACCTTGATTTTTTTGAGATAAAATTGAGATCACTTATTGACTTATATTGTATATATGCTATATAAGTAAATTTACATTATTCTCCTAATATATGTACATGAATACACAGAATGTGCGAATCAGTGATTCAATTAATAATGTCAATTACTCCGTTATCTTATTAACATTGCTTTGTGCCATCGATCTGTCTATCTCATATTTCTCGTAGCACAAAATCCTTCGGGGATGTTAAGGATCGATGGAGCGAACGGTGTTACACAGTGCAAGTATACGTCAGCAAAAAGGATTTGAGAGCAATCCGTTGTAGCCGTGAAAAAACATGCAGAAAATATTAAAACCAGTTTTCGTTCCCTACTTTTATAACAATGTTAAATAAAAATTTTATATAATAAAAAATACAAAGAAAAACAAGTTTAAAATAAATATTAAACATATCTTTTTTTAGCTTGACTAATATTATTTCTTTTGCGAATACATTTTCGATGACGTTGCTTTTATTACAATTTACAGATTTCCTAAGAGATTAACGCAAACGCGACTGTGTGCAGCAGTTAAAATCTAACATCCTATGGAAATTGTTAATTCAAATAGTCAGTATTTTGCTACATTAAAATTATATTAATACGCGTAGAATAATCTGACATGTGTATCGTCTGCGCATCAGTGGTGTAATGGTTGCACGTAAATAGAAATTGTAACTGTGAAGCCCGTTGTTTATATGCTAAAATTTGTAAAAACCCAAGGGACTACCTTGCACTGTGGAAAGCCATATTCCATTTATAGTTTCGCACGTGGTCGCATTCCACGGTTATGTACCAATCTGTTCATTCTAAATAAAAGATGCGCACTCTTACCATTGCGTGATGAAATCAGTGCCGATGGTGAAGATCGGCGCAGAAGTGCGATTGACCTCGGTGCCATTCAGGCTGCTTTCGGTGCCGTTCATCTCCATTCCACCAAACCGAGGCGGCAGCAACCTTCAAAGCTACTGCGCCTTCTCCTCCTCAGTACTTAGTCATCTCTCGAACATCCTGAAAGTTTGAGGTAAAATGTAAAAGATATATTAAGAATTCGGATATTGGCGGAAATCTTCTTGTAAGCCTACATTATATTTTCTTTTTTAGCAAAAGATTGATTACTATTATTTATTCAATCTTTTTAATCTTGTTTAATTTTTCGATCTTTTATACTAAAATTTATGGTTAAATCTTGAAATAAATCTTCTTTTTATTTGTTCATGTCTTATAAATCTTTTTCTTAAAGTAGATTAAGTAAAGTAGAATTTACGGCTAGGTATACGAAAGTAAGAAACAAACCTTTTTATCATAACACGTAAAACGATTAAAACCGTTATCATTGCAAGCAATATTATATCGCATGTTTTAGCCTTACTGATGTGTTAAGCACGACTTAAGATTTATCTAAGTGCTGCTGTCGATAACAAATATCTTTTTGCAAATGGCTGTGATAGTATTGTCAAGGTCAAGCAAATAAAACACGCGCACGTGCGCAAAAAAGTCCTCCCTTTGCGTGTAACACGACGAACTCCGTGTTTTATTTTTATGATCATGTTCTAGAAAATGTGGCATTACAGAAATGTGCCATTACAGAATACGTATATGTACAATGCCAGTTGTATAAATGCTATGAATAGGAAACAATATTTGTCGTTTAATTGCTTGCGTATAACTAAAGAGAAAGATAGAGAGAAAAAGAAAAGGTACTATTTCCACCTAATTTGCGTGCGTATATTTTATTTTCATATCACTGCGCTGCAACGCAGGCTTGTTCCTGTGAAAATTAATTATTAGTTCTGTATAGTAAATTACAACACGAAGTATATGATTTTCTTCAATTGCGAACGCAACTCATATTATTGTACACGCGCAGATGTCGTTATGCAGGTTGACCCTACCATCGCTATGTAAAATCTCATTCTAAATTGCCGCTTTCTGTGATACATATATGTATATTAAGATTCCACATAAGAAATTTAATTTCTACCAGTCATACCTCGTACTCGATCAATAGCATTCCGACGCCAATAGTACGCCAATATTATCATATAACGTTAATGCTATTATAATATTGTAATACATTTCCTAAGCGGCGAGCATTGTCGCAATAATCTTTTTATATTTGTATTTTTTCCCCTCCCTTTAGCAAAGTTATGAAGCGTTTTTTTACACGTGACTCTAGGAGTTAAAAACATTTGGCTTCGACAAACGAACCGCCAGGGAATTGTTTGTTCTACTTGAAATCTCGTCTGACCAAAAATGCGATTTTCACTACTTCAAATAGATACATTTCCTTACGATTGAAAATACCATCATTGAGTAAAACCATTTTCAATATTTTTTTAAATATATAATATAAGTAATATTTTTAACACAAATTATGACAAAACTATGCTGATATATGTAATACAATTTTATACGCGATTAAAGATATTTAATTTTGTTTCTGCGACAAATTAATTATAATTTTGAAAATAATGTAGTAGCAAAATATTGTAACCTTATTTGTTTTACATTACATCTTTTACGTCAAAGCCCACAAAAATCGTGTTATAATACGTATTGAAACGCGATGTTTATGAGAAAGAATATGATTTATATTACTGTGACGATTCATATTACTGCTACTGAAAGCTGCGTTTGTAATAAAAAATTTCAAATATAAAATTCGATGTTCAATTAGTTAAATATTAAATAAAATATAATGTACGCGATACAACAATAATACATACAACACATACATATGTCAAATGCTCCATAAACATCTATCTATCATTTATATGGCAGACTGTTGCACATGACGATCAAATTAATTTTAACCGAAAGATCAAACGCACGTAGGCGTATAATATTTAATGTGCTTACACCGTAATATGTTGGTGAAATTGACCGTGCATGGTTTTCGTCAAAGAGCACTGCCATTACAATTACATTTCATACACGATAATACTCTTCTCTCTTTACTATCCCGTTATTTAATTAAAGGTGAAATAATATACCGCATTGCTGCTATATGGTTTATTATCTCCCGATTTTTCTATGCGAACAAAATGTAACGCATTTATTTATAAATGTGCAATCGATAATATATTTTCCATATATACTAACGCAATTCAAAGAAGTATACATTGCAGTGCAACTTAATATATATTTATGAGTGCAGTAGTGACATGCGATATTTATCAGATTGACAACGCTTCTTTCAGCACATTATTTTCTTCATTTCCAATGTACGATAATACAACTGCATGACGATATCGTTATCTCTCAACGATTCAATGACGATAAATTGAAACGTTTTAAAAATACTCACTATCTTTTAATAAAATGCACTTTACTGTCTTGCAACAAAAAGTTTTTATTTTATTTAGAAAAAAATTATAAAAGGAAATTGGATTCTGCACAATATAAAATAATAAAATGTTTATTTGGCATATTTAGATACTTACAAATTTACATTACAATGAACCGTGAAACAATGCCGAAAATGGAAAGAATATAATTCATAAACGGAATTGATTAGAACGAATCCAATACAATTGTATAAAAAGAAAAGGATTTTTCTCTGTCCCTTAACGAGACCCCAATTAGCATCGGATGTTATTACGTTATTCAAGAATATCAGATTTCTCTTCTGCTTTGGAAATGAATGCATCATAACTTTTTAACTAGCATCATGAAATAGTAACAGTAACATAATTCATTATTTAAACTTAAACTATAAAGTTATAATTGTTACAATATTACAAAGCGAAAAAAAGGAAGATGTTATGCAAAATAATAACATATCACAATTTGTAGACAAAAGCTTATTCGCAAACTGATATATCCCGAATTTATATATAGATATAACCTTAATGCAATTTGTATCTAGATCCCAGATGGTTAAAATAATTAAAGGATTGCGTGCGCGAAGCACATTTTTCAGAAGACGACACTGTCAGCCATTTGTACCTGACATGGAAATCGCACAGATCATACTTCCTCGTTTACTAATTTCAGATCAAGATGTAGAAAGTGTCCTTAATCACGCTCTTGAGTAAAATTACTACAGTTCGGTAATCGTAGGAAGCGCATGAAAATAGCTTTCATCGTATACTATTTAAATAATTATTCCAAACGCTTTCTGAATGTATCTTAATATACTTTAGATAATCTGTAAACTAACAAAACAATCTCTATAGGTATTATTTTTATTAAACACTAATAAAATGGATATATTAAATAAAAGAACTGATTAAACAAATTTTGATAAATAATTTTGCGTATAAAAAATAGAGAAAACTAAATAAAATAAAGAAAAAGTAACTATGCAATGAATAAATTTTAATAAATCTGATTTAATACGATGAATATATACATTTATTGATCGAGTTATCATTATACTTACAAATTAGATTTCAAACACATTGTATTATCGCAAAATATTTTTTTTAACAAATTCTAAGTTACGCCGCTCTTTAGAATGAAGAAATTGATTGTGACATATTTCATTATTCTCATTTCTGGATTTCTGTCTTGCCTTGAATGCTCATTTTCCCGAAATGTGTGGGGTTTGGACGAAGACAAGTATAACAGAATGAGACACTTTAAGCTTTATCAGTCTGCAAATTCATGCAATCCCAGCAGCTTTCCTTCCTTTCATCTTACAACGCGATCGTTTTGTTCCGCCTACTCCTTGTACCTTGTTCTCTGCGATTTACACGGGAAGAAATATCGCAAAACTTTTATGTCAATCCTGTTTCTCGCTCTTATCGCCTGCGAGACGCGCATTCATTCATTCGGATGAGAATCAACGATATATCCACATTTTTTTTCCAACCATGTAGATTTCGCTGATGGTTTCTCTCCGTCAGGTTTGCAGTGAAATAATTTGCACACGCAATATCAGCTAGGAATATGTGGTGTACGGAACAAAAAATAATAAAAATAGGACGAGTGAATCGTGGCATGTTCTGCTCCCGAATGCTTCACAATAAAACGCAAACAGATATTAAGCACTTCAATCAGAAGAAAAACGCATGATATTGCACTTAATATTTGTGCAAATAGTCTTTGATTAAATATCACTCAATAAACTTTAACTTGTAAATACGTTTTGTTGAATATTAAAGCGAATTCTATAGGTGTAAACAACATCTTGTTTATATTTATCTTCAAAAAGCAATCGACAACTTGGAAATGCAGCAAAGAAATTCGTGACTTACTTCTATAACGAAAACCTGCTATGCATAGTAAATATGTTTTTATTTATGATAGGATATATTTACACATTACAGCCATACAGAACACATAATTTCCTATTTTAAATTATTTATTTTTATAATAAAATTATCATTTCCAAATTATTAATATTTATGAAAATAGACAATAGTAAAACATTAGTCATTTAAATGTTTGCAGTCATACAAATGTTTTTATTACTCCATTCTTCATTATAGACTTAATTGTAAAATTTACACTCTATTTTATTTTAAAAAAAGATTTATACATATTTGAACAAATATATATATTCTAAAAAAAATGTACGTTTATATAAATATATATACTTAATTTAAAATTTATAATAGTTATAAGTATATAGTACTAAATTATAGAAGCTTTTATCTTCAGTGTAAAACATCACGCAATTCTATAAGAAGAAATAGTTTAATACAACAATAAATATGTAATATGCGATTGCATGTTCCAATAAGAACTTTTAATAAATTACTAATTTTTATAAAATAATACTTAACAGATTTTTATTTTTGTTTTCTTTTCTCTTGTGAGAGGATCTTTTCTTTGAGCTATTCATTTACATATCTTCTGATTTACGCAGAAACTTAGACAGTACCATCAATCACTCTTATTGATACAGTGCAATTAACACTCATTTATTTATTTCGTGTATCCGGCCTACACTGTGCAGAAATAAAAAATGTAGCGTGATTCATCATCCGATGTATTCTCGCGAATAATTCATCAGGAGGCGAAAAATATGAAGCTACCGCTCACGTGAAATAGTTTACTAATCGATTTTAGTCAGTGGACTACAGTTACGTATGATTGGTTAACGATTCATACCAAATACACATATTAAAATATCCTCGTAATGCACATTAAAAAGTATTACGTAAACATATAAAACATTACGTAATAGAGTGTTATAAAGAGTTTCAGATTCTTCGTATTTCTTTTCATCTATTCATCCAACATCGATCTTTCCGTAACAAAAGATTCTATCTGCATTCTTTTTTAAAGTTTCTTGTATCAAACGACTTTCGATTATTCTGAAGTAAAGTCTATTCGAGATTGAATAAAGGATAACGATTTATTTTTATTTATAACTCTGAAAATTAATTTTCTTTATTATTTTCATATTATAGGTTTACTTATATATCTATAAATTAAATTTACGTAAATTGCAATTTAAATCTCTTTATTACTGTAGTTTATATTGGTAAATTTTGTTTTACAAAAGATAACTAAGAGTTTTAAATATCGTTAATATATTGATCTTTTTGTTTTTGTATTTTAATTACATATTGCACAGATTTAAATAGTTTATTTTAATATTGCTTGCTGAAAGTACAATATAATATTACTTGAAAGCGCAGCTACTTTGTCGCGTTAATTAGAGAGAGAGAGAGAGAGAGAGAGAGAGAGAGAGAGAGAGAGAGAGAGAGAGAGAGAGAGACCATTTACTTCAGCAAAAGTTCGCGACAGTAACAAGTTGATGTCATTCCATCATAACGATATTATTTTATTGAGAAAACACGTTCAGCAAAATATACTTTAGCATATTTTAGCACATGATTATTTACAGCAATGAACTATTCTTTAAGATAATAAAATCTTTATTTAAAAACACATTTTATTATATATGAGAAATTCTTCTTTTATGTGTTCGATCATTGTAACAAACAATTTAATAATAGAAATAATATTAGAAATCATAATTTGACAATATTGATCAAACATCTTAATTTCCTTAATAGCGGAATAAAGTTTCAAAGGCACTTTATAAAAGCTCAATTAGTTTAACTATTTTACGTCACAATTAGCTTGTAAAAGTTCTGATTGTGAGAAAAATCATGAGCGGAATTGTATTTTCAGCATAAAAGAGATTGAATCTTGCAGTGCAATCTTCCGTGCAAAACAATTATATCATTCAGTACACAATTTTATCGGTAAAATTTTTATAGATAACGGAAGTCGATAATGAAACAGGTTGCCTTATATACGGGTTGCCTTAAATCTTTCAAGACATTTGTAAATATCTCTTTGATATAGAATTTTGAATTGACTTTCCTTTAATACGTGAATTGCTTTGCTTGTCTTTATGGAAGATCAATAGTTTTTGGTTCATAAACGATTAAAGACAAAGTGCAGGTCTCATGAGAAGTTAGCTTCAGAGATGCAAATGCAGTAAAATCTCATTCCTAATTCAACTTCAAGTGGACTTTGCAAATTTGCAAATATATCTGTAATAACATCGAGAACACAAATAAAAGTCTCTCCTGACATTTTAACTAAGATAAAATCGACCTCAGATCGATCAAAGGGAGCATAAACGAAACGTGTTGCATGCTAAATGTGAAACAATCCGTATAGTTTTATCTAAAGGTATTATCCAACAAGATACATGATAATACATGATTAAGTGCACTGAACGGATATCGCATGAGAAATCACCGATCAACGTGCAATAAAATGTACACGAGGACACACAGGTGTCCGTAATGTCATAATGGCGACTGTTGAGAAAGTTAATCTTCGATTAGTGAGATTCGATACTCACTAATCAACAATTTCAGACTCGTCTAATGTAGATTTCCGACGATGAATCATCTTCACACGTAGGTCTAAGCTTCTCCGACTTGCGAATAATTCGTCTCTATAAGACCGGAGCCTTCTATTTAGATCTAACGAAGGAAGTTGGCGCTTCTAGCTCGGCTGATTGAATATCCACCTCGGGCGGAGATGAAACCTCACGGTTGCTCGGTTAAAATTATATCTATTTTTATATATCTTTTTCTTGCTTTTAAAAGAAAATTTCGAAGATATTACATTTAACTAATTCGTTTTAGGTATGTAATACAAAACTTATTAAACAACAATTTTACTAAATAATTTATCTAACCAAAAAGTTGGTAAATACGATTATTGCAATCAATAAAGGTTTTTAAAGAAATGTCTTTTTCATTTTTTAAACAACTGATTAATATTCATGGATAAAGAATATATTTTAAGGCCTTGGTAGTCTAATTGGTTAGGACACTTGCGCGTAAAGCAAGCGATCCGAGTTCGACTCCCGGCCGAGGTAATATTTTTCGCAATAAAAAAGAATTATTTCCAGATTTAGTATTTTCAGATTTTAATATAGTTTAACATCGATATAAAATGCCAAAAAGAGCATCAATTAATTATTAAATTGTTAATCAATTTAGTTCGTGATAGTACTACGGTAGTTTATTAGAATTGAGTTTCAAGACCGATAATTGTTCGGCGCGCAGTTTGGAAAGACACTATACACATATTAGTATATAAATTCGCGAAATTATATATAAATAATTAAGATCCAAGCTAGACTGTTGTAGGCTTCGTATTCGTCTTAGTTATGTTCGTACATTGACGATCTTTAGATTTGAATATTGAATACTTTTAAATTATAATAATTTTATAAAATTATTACAATCGTTTATTTATAATTGATTAGTTTAATTACATTACACAATAGCAAAATATTTAATGTCAATTGTTGAAAAATTATAAAAAGTTATGGAAATCTGTAGAAATAATTTCAACACAATCTATTAATCAAATTAAATTAAATAGCAAATTGATCAAAATGTCTATATGAGAGAAGCGATAATATAGATCGTACTTCATATAACATATATAAATGCAGATATAAATCAATCAGATTGTGTGAATATATTATACATATTTACACAATCCAATATCCAACGAAGGATTAACGAAGAGAGAGAAAATCATTTTCTCTATAGAAGCGGCGAAATGCTTTTCTGAGGGGAACTTGTGAAATGATATCAACGAACGAGGAAATGGTTTCAACTCACTTGAACTCGATAGAATTCGCAGTCCAAACACCCTTCAAGCGGCTCACATAGATTGCTGAGCTGGGTGACCGAGAACAATGTCGACACACATATCCGCGTATTTCGATCAATCAATCGGGTGTCTATTTCAGTAATTGACGTGTTGGGCCGCATGCCAAACTCGTCGTTTATACATAAAACTTAATTATTAGAGATTAGGTGACTGTTTCCGCAATATCATAAAAAAAGTCTTTAGGTTTTCTACGCAATATTCTTCTTTCCAAGAAATATTCTTTCTCTGGTATTTTTTTCTCTTAGCGCGCGCACACACACACAATCTTCTCTAGAAAAGCTCTTGCATTCTCATAAAAACTTTTATTATTTTCTTCAATTCTTTTACATCTATAGCGAGTTGAATAAATAAATACGTATTATGATCAGGTCCTCTTAACATTTACTAGATTTGTAAAATTGACGATGTTTTTTCTTCAAATATTTACTACAATATATTTGTTTTGCTATATTTGCATGTAAAAGTACATAAATATTTATTTAATACGTGAATGCATTAAAGAATATTGTTTTTATATTTTTCTATTTTTATTTGTTTCTGCAATGATAATTAAATCCTCTTGATTAAATTAATTCAACTTAATCTAGAACAAATTAAAAATTTAATTTTTCATGATAAAAAACTTCATATTTAATTTACACATTTATATATTCAACCAATGCAATTTATACAAATATGTATTATATATCGTGAAATTGACACATCACTGCTTCGTGACGCGGTGATAATGGTTCCGACAAATCGTGTAATGCAGATCGAATAAACGAACAACGCAATGTCATTTACCTTATGATAAAAGCATTCCGTTAATTCATAGTTGTACTTGCAAATCAGTTTCGCTGCCATTCGCAGATTCACGCTACATGTGTTTACACGTTTTAACATTACCGGATTTCTCTGGATGTTACATGGGCCAGTGGAAATCAAGCGAACACGATAGTATAGCTAAACTAACAATACCTCAACCGCGCGCACCGTTGATTCGACATTTCTAGTTCTCGCTCATCGTAGACAATGCAGGCCGAGCGCGAATCCGCTAGTTAATCGGTCCAAAATCGTTTTGCAGAGCTGCGTGCGTTTGAATCGGCCAACCACACACTATATTTCTATTATTCGGAATGTCGTACTTCAACGTGAGTCGCAACAAAATTAATTATGTGAATAATTAACGTATGTCTTGGCCACTCTGCGCAAACGGGCAGTTGAAACGTTTTATAATTCGTTCACAGTTAACCGCGTTTTCGAGTAATTTCTGAAACAATTCTACTAATTTACCAGCTCGCTTTTCATTTGCTGTGAAAAAAATAAAATTGATATTTACGGTTAACTCTAATAATACGCATGTTGCTCTATTATTTTATGTAACATATAAATAATTAATTGTCAACTCCATAAATCGATATTTTATGAGTATTTCTTCGATACACAAAATGTAATATTCTTATGCCCGTATTTACAATTACATCTCTACTTAATTACTTGAGACATTATATGGTTTAATAAATATCTTGGGAATCAATTTAATATTCGTCATATCTGCAATCATGATTTGAATGAAGAATAGTCTAAATTTTTTGCTTGCAATCCGATAATCGATTTTTAAGAGAAAAGCTCATATGAGGATGTATACTTTAATAGATTTTAAAGCTTCTTTTTTCCGGAGAAAAAAAACAATTATTTACGTGCTGAATTTGATTAATAGATGTCTAATACTTAGATCTTCTTTAAAACTTAGATTTTAAAAAATATTTTTCGATTAAAATGACAATAATCTTTATTGTTAAACAATAAATTTAACAGTTTTTTTAAAAAATAAAGTAATTAATCTAACCATTTAAATAGTCATTAAGTAAAAAAATTAAATAACTTTATGTAATAGTTAAATAATTTGCTATTAATTATATATATATATATATATATGTTTATGTGTATATTACATATTAAACAGAATAAAATCTCTCGACAATTAAGATTCAAATAATGTATTTCCATTCTAAACTCTCTTAATCGTACATATGACTTTTGTCATAAGCAAAACCATCACGCTGTCATTCTTGTGTTAAAACTCGAGCAAATAGGTGATAGCATGAGTCGCTCTGTGAATCATCTTATTTTCCTTCGAAATGTATTTACACAAATACTTAAAAGGTCGGGATACTTTGTAATTATTATTGTAAATTATCTCGCGGGATTGAAAATTTGTAAAAACTTATTGGAACGCAATGATTGCTCTTTTGAAGCAAATATTTTATTTTACACAATTTATTCGTTTGAAGACGTGATGAAATTATACGACGAGCGAGAATTATAAATTATTTACATATGAATCATCATTATTTTACGGGCGATAATTGTCTCTTCAGCATTGCTTGAACTCGAATATGTCCTATGTTTTAAACTTTCGTTTCAAATGTAATTTGATTATAGTTTTAAAATTGATAACGCAAAATAATGTACGAATTGTGGAATTGAGTCACTTGAGTAATAAAAAGCCATGTTGTATCGACTGTGTTTCAAAAATTAATTTAAAATGCAAGAAGTAGAATGTTTAGTGTGTGTGCAATTATTTCAGATTACTTTCAATATTTTGTTAAATATTAGACTTATTGATATGCAGCCTTGATTGTTTCGGTATGCGATTATTTTCTACAAACGATTAATTATGATTAGTTGATGCAATTAATTAACTTCTGCGATTAATAATTGTAAATATATTAGGTATCTAATGAAGCTAATATTTCGCGTAATTAATTTATTTTAGGGATTCGATATGACAGGAAATGAGAGAATAATAAATTATTATTTTATTTACGCAAACGACATGACATCCTTAATACAATGTTTAAATTCAAATATTTCTAATTACTTAATTATTTATAACATTACTTGTCATTTTCATCATTCATGCGTTATTTGTGATTTGTTAAAATTTTTCACTATTTGATATTTTATTTGTTATATTAATTTATGCGACTTACAATTGTCAGTAGAACCATTTTTGATTTTTCATTTTATTCCTCCACAATATAATAAAGTATCACGCGTGTGATTATCGAAAATGTAAAATGTCACTGCGTATGAATGCATTAAAAGTAAAATGTTATTCTATCACTTTAGTCTGGTAATTAATACGTTCGTATAATCATTATTATGTTTTTGTGAATGCTGCGCTATATATGTATAACAAACAAATGAAGAGGAAGCCTCAGAAACATCAGGCGATGACGAAGCAACTATAAGGTAAGTAATTTATTAGTTCTTTTGGTTTTACTAATTATTTAAACATTTAATAATTTGTAACTATTTATAAGCAACCAGGAATTATTTTTTTCATCATTTTGGATATTGCTATAATTTATATTTATTTCTGTTTTCAATATTATTTCAATGTAATCATAATTCCATCACTACACATATACGTGATTAATATAATAATTAATATAGTAATTAATATAATCTTATATAAGGGAAAGTAGTCTAAATCGTACCTATTTGCAGTTTTTGTTCTCTATAAGTCGTAAATAAAGTCCGATCATAAAACCAATGATGCCGTTCGAAAGATCATTTAATTTCCTTCATTTTCGCATACCATTTTGACGTATCTCTTACTTGTGTGGAACTATAATGAAAAATGTAAAAATACGTTTTCCGGTCCGATTTGGAATTCGTAGTTCCAAATCAGACCTCTCCTATGGACTTTTAGATAGAATTTTAAAATATTTTAATTAATTTTTGTTAATATTGAATAAAAACGAGCAATTTAAGATTCAAAAATAAAAATACAGTTTATATTATTAGAAATAAAATCAATAAAAAATTCCATCAAGTCTGAGTCTGATGATACATGATATTTTATTGATTTAGTGTTCTTTAGACCAGATCTAGTTAGTCGATCACCAATATTACAACCAAGTTATGGCGAACCTCCTTTCTTCTATGAATTAGCTGGCTTACTCATCTTTTTAGTGTTTTTTGTATAGGTCCGATTTGGATACGGATTCTTTCGAACTATTGGAACAAATTTTACAATAAACCGCAAAAGTAATCACAAAACTCTTGATATTTTTGAATAGTACACTCTTTAATTATCTTTTATTACCTTAAATTAATTATCGTTCAAATTTTTAACATCTTTTAAATAAGGATTTACAAGGATTTTCTTTTTTAAAAAAATTTTTGCATGATAGCCGAAAATACATATTTGCGTCTATTTTATGAACGTCATAACAGAGTACTGCTGTCACATGTTCGGTATCTTATAAAAACTTTACATTATAAATAACACGCAAATCTATTTAACCGTATTTATTTAAATTAAAAAAGTCCAAAAGATTTGGAACACGATCCGATTTAGGGTATTCTCCCCTTTTATATATATGTATGTATATATATATATACATATATATATATATATTATTGTAGAATATAGATATATTAGATTAAATTATATGATGTACATATATATTTGATCTTGGAATTAATATAATTAATTTAATAAAAATATTTTTTTATTTTTCACGTATATAATTCATTTATTAATAATTTAATGTTTTATTACTTAAAACAAAGTTTAATAATGTAAAACTCAATAACTATTTCATAATATATTGCCACGTACGTGTGTTGATAGAAAAGTGACACATTTCAAAATTAGCAACTAAAAATTAGTACGGCATTTTTTAAATTCTAAATTTTTATCAAAATAGTGAATATACATAACTTTACGTTCTTTCTATGTTATACTTTTAATTATAATGTAATTTTCAAACTATATCGTGAATTTTTAAAATTCCTACATTGCAACTTTAGTATAGCGTAAATTTAATTTCTTATCAAAGTAATACTTTTCCATGTTATATTTAAAAAATAATTTACTAATATTTGAAGAGAAGTATCACATCACTCTCAATTTGAAGTTTGAAAACAACCTCAGTTCAAACATTTTCTTTTTTAAAAAATATAAAATAATCTCACAACTTGAAATAAAACGTATTTCTATAAATAAAATCAATTAAAATTTATTTTTTTTTTTCAAAGAAAAATAGCATTATTTCGAATAGGACAGTTTTTCCGTAACTATTTTAGCACCGACAAAATTGCTTTAAGATATCTAAAGATTGTTTAAAGAAAAGAGACATCTTTTTAAGATCTTTTTAATTATCGATAGAGAGCAAAAGTGTTTCCCTTGTGTTAAAAAGATGTCTCTTTTCTTTAAACAATCATTGTGAGTTTGATCAAAACACAAGGGAAACACTTTTGCTCTCTATCGATAATTTGAGAGAGCAATAAATATGTCGTTTAAAAAATCATTTCTTTTTTAGTCTTTAGGAAATCTTTAATTTTTTTTCATTATTTCAAAATTACTAATTTTTTATTTATATCACTTTTCTATCAATGCAGCAATATATCTAATATTACAAAAAAAATTTTAACAATTTCTATAATTGTACAATATTGTACAATATTGAACGTTAGATTTTACATCAAAGAATAACCATTTCCTTTATTATAATCAGCCTAGTACACTTTCGGTTGATCTCTAATCAAAATCTAACTATGAAAAATTTATACGATTAAATGGTTAACAAATCTCTGGCAAACGAAAAGCCTTTCTACATCGAGCACTACGTTTCACATCGTTATTATTCACGGCACGTTCGAGAACCTGCATGGTGATACTCGCCTAATGAAATTTTTTGAACAAACGGTTTATATTTCGAGATATAAATTTTTTTTTCAATATTTTACTTAAATTCTTTATATATAGGATTTGTTTAATAATTTTTAAATATGTATTTTAGTTTTGATTGTTAAGCTAATTTAAAAGCCATTACAGAAGGCTAAGACAAATTTGCGCTTCAACAGAAGAAATACGCATATTAATAAAAAAGAGAAACAAGCGTGACAGAAACTTTATGGTTCTTGGGGACTCAATAACCGACACAGTATACCAAGAATATCGTGGTACACCGTAATATTCGGTCGCTTTGAAGTCAAAGGATACGCGCTGGTGATACTGATTACATAAATTCTCTCTCCTCAAACTAACCATAAATCAGTATCGACGATGTTTCTAGCAAAATGCGTATATGATGGGCTGCATCTTACGATATGCATGCGCGTAAGCTATTATCAACTATACGTATACCAAAACAAGTACCAGAGTTCAAAGTCAAAACTATCGATTTACAATTTGTGCGACGATACGAAAACTTGCAAGGAGAGGTAGTAGTTTCGTATTCCTCTAAATCTAAGTTGCACAGAAGCGACTTTTCGAGATCGCTCATGGCATAATGACATCCACGATCACATGTAGTATGCTACGCAGATCACGTAACTTCTGTGCTCGTTTGTGCATTAAGAAAAGAAGCCAATATATCCATCTGCAATAACATGTAAACCTAGATGCCTAAAAAAATTCAGTTATATCATATTTGAAGAAAAAAATTGTTTGCAATTAAACAACTATCATTGTGCATGTTTCGTGAACGTGCCGCGAAAGATAACAATGAGAAACATATACTCGTGTAGTTCATTCGTTATAAAATACTATATTATTATAGTGTTATTAATGAAAAAGCTTACCATTTGTTAGGTATTTGTTCGATGATGTAAGTTTTTTATAACTCGTATAAATAAATTCAAATGCGAAAAACTTAATTTGATATGCGATATTCTTAGTGTGTTTTTCTGCAGTTCTTTAGTTTATTAATTAGTGAAAATTTTATATACTTTATTCTTCTTTTTATAATTTCTAATGGAAATAATAAGCTCCTTTTAATTTAATTCTTTAGCTAGCTAATATAATGTTGTTGTTATTAAAATCTAAAGCACAGGCACAAATTTTTATCATAATATAGTTTGAACTTTTCATAGCATTTTGAGCATTGACATATACTTCCAACTGAATATCCATGTTTTAATCCCAGCAGAGATTATTTAAAAAAATGTGATTTATTCACTTTTCCGTTTTAGCATAGAATTATATAATAATTTATATAAAATAGTACATTTTTTAAAAATAGCGATTACGATTTACATTTGCAATTTAAAATATCAGTGCTTTTTTCAATTTACATGGATAAGATAAACGTGTACGGAGTGTCTTCTACGGATATTACAAACATTATTTTTATGAGACTATTCATAACATTCTTTCTTTTCAGAACACGTCCCGTACTTGTTATTCCCAAGTCCATTCGTGACGTGCTTTTCCCGTATTGGGTTATAAACGCGATTCACGAAGGGTGGCGTGTGCCGGCCGGCGCCTCTCGTGCTTGTTATCGTTCAGTTCGCGAAATGTGCCCCGTCGCGCCGTACGCCCGGTATATCGAGGTAATCGTAATTATTTTCTTCGATTTTTCTCACGGCGAATGTGTGCGCGCGAAACGAATTCGGTTGCGATGCGCCCGATGGAGCTGCCGAAGTTGCTCGTAATTACGTTTCGACGTCGGTCAAATTGGCTCGCTTGCTTCTCGTTGGATGCCTCGTCTTCTCTCGTTCGAGAGAGAGCCACAGAAACCGTGGCCGAGACACGGAAACTTTTACCAGTGTACATCGATTTTTATACTCCCTTACGTTCCACATCCGATACCCTAGTAATTCAGCGAAATTCGATTGAATGTCCGTAGAAATATATGTAGATAAATGGTTATATATATTCAAACCTTAATATTCAGAGTAAGCGATAGTTTGAATAATTTTTAATTCTTTTTCCCTTCTTTTTTTTCTTCTTTCTCTTCTCTCGATTTATTTTACTATTATTGGTATAATCAAATATTCAGACTTATATATGTCATAAAATTTAAATGTGAAGCAGTATTATAATAACGAATCAGTTATGACAAATATATTGATGTTCTTTTGTGTATATTCAACTAATTCTTTCTAATGCACTCGTTTTTGCAGGCTAAATGAGTAAGTTTCTGCAAAAAGATTATGTGCTCTTTGGGTTGTAAGTATAATTATCTTGAATAAAAATCGAAATTATATTGTTTAGAGAAATTAAAGATTTCCACAAATATGGATTATAATCATGTTATGCATTATTTTAAAACACAGAATATAAATAAATAAATATATATGTGTGTGTATATACATATATGTATATATGGTACACATTTGTATCTCAGAATAACAAAGTAACGTTTATACAATAATATTAAGTCTATTATTCAGCGATAATAAGTTAAATACACATCTAACGGGACGAGATACTATTACTAACTTTATTGTTATTTAATGCAAGCAATTTTGTGGCTTGAAGTTACCACGAAGAATTTATTCATCACCTGCGTCTCATGTAGGAAGTACGCCACGTTAAACATGAAACTCGCAAAATTAGCAGTTCACGGTTGCTCGTCATGCTCACATATTTCCGCGCAAAGACACTTGCCCCTGTATTTCTCACGGTACTACGAGCACTTTGTACCGCAATGTATCGATGAATATTTAAACCGCCAGTTATCCGTTACATATAATATTAACAACCCTGTCAGTGCGAAGTCTGATTAAACTGAAGCGCAAATAACGTTTTAATATTTCACTCATGCGACGCGTTAACAACATCGGCAGCCGTTCTGCAAATACGCGTAGTCTGTAAGAAATATTCATTTGGAATCAGACCTGAGTTCATGGCTGTGAATCTCCGGTGTGATGTTTATTGCCGGGATAGTTATGATATGGCATGTGGAATTAAATACGGCATTTAAATGAATTCGCACCGACCGACGGTTTTCATAGCGCATGATTCGCGTTTAGGTGGTGGAGGATGGGGATGAGAATGCCGCGTGTATAATTCACGCAATAAATGCAATGGTATTTACTAATGAATATACAACGTACTTAAAACATTCCGTCCCCATTGTAGGTATTGATTTTACGATGAATTATAAATGGGAGTTTTTAAAACTTGACATTTGTCAGTGTTTTTCCAAAATATTTAACAATTTTCAAACTTCTGACAATCACAAATAAAATTGGATTTCTGTTGTAAGATAGAATTTAGTTAAAATTAATTTGTTTGCAGATATTTTATTCATGTCGTTTTAATCTCGCTTTATTATTATAAAATGCCGGAATAGTCTTTAATAATAACTATGAAATATTTTTACGAGATACAATTTTATTCTACTTTAGCATATACGTCTAGTTCTTGATATTTTGTACAGATATATTTTATTTTTCAAATGACTACATATATAATATATATATATTGCATATAAAATACCATACGTCGTTACTAGAAATTATACGTGCATCAGATAGCACGCATAAAAATTTTCAATATTAGGTTCGAATATTCGATACACAGAATCATCAATGAGACAAAAACGAAATAGATTTTATCGAATCATTTTCATACACGAGTATATGCAAATATTTCCAGAGATGTAAATACTTTGTTCTTAACAAATTCCGCGATTTATATATACAGTATATTAAATTTTAAACGCTATAACAATTCTTGCAATAAAACTGTATAGCAGCTTTATTGTCAAACGTAATCAAGTAATTTTGATGCGAAATTTTTACTAGAAAAATGAAGCCGTACTTAAAGTAAATTAGAGATAGATTAAGTTATCATTTTAGTTTACAGAAAAAAACCTGCAAATGTGTGTGTCGCACATTAATCTCTCGTAATTTCAAGACCCATGACCTCGGAAAAGATTTAAGTGTTACATTACGTGTTTCCAGCAATACTAAGCAAACTTTAGCTAACATAGTTTTCAGTGAATTCAAGACGATGTTAAAAAATATACAAGCGCAAATACTAAATTGTCTTACATGTTTCATTGTGTACGTCAACGTGTAAATTTTCTCAATTTTTTAAAATCATAATTATAACGTTAAATTAAATTAACTTAAAAGCTTTCTATTTTGAGTGATGTACAAATACTGAAAAAAATAAATAACATTTAAAAATAACAAAAATATAAAACAATATTTTAAATTTTTATATAATATGTACTCTCGATTAATTTTTTATTTATTAAATTCAACGTTACTGATTAATAATTCCATTGTATTATCTAAAAAGCTCTTCTCGGGCTGTTACGAGTATTCATCATGCGAATGGCCATGACAAGAAAATATGTAGGTGTAGGTGGTTATATATCCACAAAGTATAAACTAATCGATATTTATCGATTGTCCTATCAAAGACGAGCAAAGGACACGCTAACAAGAATCCTTCGACAATCACAATCATTCTTAAATAATCTCTCATACAAGCATTTTTCATTGATATTTGTTGATTAAATAAATTAAGAAATACATTACTCTAGAAGAAAGAATCTAACAAATATTTGTAAATATATATTTATTATTTATAAATGTGTCATCAAATTATAAGTATTAAGTTTGTTAAATTAATGTATTAATAATTTTTGCCAAAATAGGAGTCTTATTTTAATATCTTCTCTTTGATTGCTATTTTACTACTCTATATACTTTACTCAAAATATATACTTATATATACACTATATACTTATTTTTATCACTACTTTACTCTTACGTAACAAATCCACGATATAAATAAAACTTTATTCAATCTCTGACACTGATGTGAAGAGTGTTAATAAGTAGCTGGCGAGACAGGTATAAATCATATTATACTTCATTCTTAAAATGACTTCGCATAAGCGGTGATGGACGATATACGACAATCGAACAGCACAACACATATTGTGTAGATTACTATCGTTTCGTCAGACCTAACGATTAGTCGATCGTAGGTCATGGCCACCCATCGCGTCGAATAAAAAAACGGGAAAATAAAAAGCAGATCCGATAATGCTCTTCTTCACAGGACAATCGTGACAGCCATATTTTGTCAGAGGTTCTCTTTTTTTCCGCTCGAAACTCGCTCGGCCTGTCAATCACGACCTCGATGCTGTGCCGCCTGACCGAGCAGAATAAAACGATCTAGAGTTCGTTTACATCGGCACTTGCTACGATCGCGTGAGACTGTAACTCTTGCGGATGGTTTAAAAACTTGTGTTCCGTCGCACCTTCACTGTATACATCTAGCGTTAGATTCGACTACACAATTCTCTTCTTGCATCGATACTGGATGTGATACAAATTAAATTGAGCAAATATACTAAACATTTAATTGATTTTAAACGTTAAATTAGATAATATAAAAAAAGTTCAAATAGCTGAAAAAAATTTTAATGAAAGAAATAGAAAATTGAAATGTATATACATCTATATTCGATAGATTTTATCTAAAGTTTTTAAAAATGTTTTAGATATTTCAATAGAAATACCTAGCGAGTGTGATGATATATTTGGAAAACCTAAAATATTTTTATTTAAGAGTACACGAAATGTATTTTTCATATTGCATGTTTCGTTGTAAGGTGGATCCGATTATAACGTTACTGTCACATTATATCGGTAGCCTATTCATATTTTATGGCATGACGTGCAATGCGAACAAAATATGAAGCGTAACAACGCGACGGACTGCAAAATGTGCAGTGAACTGAAAACTCAATTGCGAATAATATCGGTTAGACGTAAGACGTATTAAACTTTGGACTATTATACATATATATATATATACATATATTTATTTATTTAACAAATATTCTTTTTCGCTCAGTGCGTTTTAAATAATTGTTGGAAATATTTACGATTTATCCTCTCTCATACTATTACATGGCATGTAATATGTTATCCAGTTATAAAGTGAAGTTTATAATAAGATTGAAAACAATATTGGAAAATATAATTTAATTTCAATTAGGTATTAATTATTACCTACTAAATAATAATCTCGTATTTATCTATTTTAAACAGATATACTACTTGTTAAAAAATTGCTCGCAATGAGATAATATTCGATGACTCGTCTTTGAACGATGAGCTAAAGTACTAGAGAAGGAAATTAATTTGTATATTTCACGCTTGAATTAAAAACGCTTAATTCTACTAAATCTTTTATCTGAAAATAATGTATAATGAATTCCAGAACGAGCTTGTATTTTTAATCATATCAAAAAGAATCAAAGTAGTTGAGTTAAGCTCTATTCCTTCTATTAAATAATCACGTCCGATCCTTGCTTCGTGTCTGACGATAAAAGCTCGACGTCCAGACCCAAAACCTCTTCGTGTAATCGACATGATCGGATATCCCACCGGAAAGCACGGCAACAAGTAAGCAAGTGATAGCCTCACCTCGCGCGCCCTCCGTCCGGAGGACAGAGTCGAAGTAGGCCAGCGGAACTTCGAAACTTCAACCCTTAGTGCTCCACGCGGACGCACGAACGCGAGTTCTTACTTCCATCTTCCGTACACGCGTCGGCGCCAAGTTTTCCGATCGGCACGCGACAATTATCATCTCACGGCGTGACGACCGGTGGTCGTAGATCGCTTCACGGCGTTGGAACATCGATGATTCTGTAAAAGTTAATCGGCACTCGAAGTTCAGCTGAGAATTCCATAAACGTCAACACTACCCTTGAGCGTCCTTTGAACGGCCTTACATGTACAGTCGGATCGTCTCCGATCACCGTGTTTAATCGATTCGATCGTTCTAGATCATAATCTGCGTTCAACAATAGCGCGCGATCGTCCTTGACGATAAGTTCGGCTCGTTGGATGTCCGACGGTACGAAACTTAAGGAGATAGCCTTGTCGAGGACATTAAATCACCGGACACTCGGACACAATTCACCGAGGCATTTTCGCGCGCGATGTCTCTCCAGCCATCGCGCGTCGTTCTTCGTTCTCGTCTGATCACGTCTGTCCCTTTTCACTCGCTCCTTTCAACACTCTCGCGCGGCATTACGTATTCGCGCGAGGTACGCGCAGACGATCGAGATCTAACAAAAAGGAGTAGCAGAACACGTGTCTCGATTGATCGTCGAGACGACATGGATTTTACACCTAGTATCGATCTACGATCGATGTATTTGTGCCGCGAGTCGGCCGAACTTCTTCCTCACGTCTCCTTTCTCGGACACGGTCTTTCAAGGCGAATCGCCCAACGAACACGCGGCGAGGATTCAAGTGAGCGCCGGTGGCGTCGCGACGCCGTGCACCGTCGTCAACCCCCGTCCCGATACACGCTTGCGCAGGAGCGTTCGGTACTTTTCAGTCTATAGAGGGATGAATTTCTCTTCGTTTCTCATAGAGTCGTTATCAATTCACCTACTTTTCCTCATAATCATTGGTGACTCTCGGCGTCGCTGAAGTATTTCGATTAACGACATTACTTGATCGCAACGGAGTCGCGCGATCTGCGCGAGCGACATTTGAAGCCTATTATTATATTATAATCATAATGAATTCAATACTCGCGGATATTGTAGAAAACATATGTGTACGCCCTACGGCAATCAAATGCTATATTGTACAAATTTCATTTCTCGCAGTAGATCTATTAGGTTTATGAGTTTTGCATAATGTTATTAATATTACCCCGGCGAAAGAGAGAGAGAGAGAATGAGAGAGAGATTTGCTCAGGATTATATCTATCGTACCTATATTATGCCAACGTTCGATTGTCCGGATTATGTTTCATTTCAAACAATCAGAACGTTGCATTATTGCAAATTTGTTTCATATTACAACGGAAAATACAATTATAATGCTATTTTTTAATGTAATACATAATAAATCAACAGATGTGATTTAAAACACAGAAAGTCAATAATACATACATAATTTAATACTATTCGTAAACCAACTCGAGGTTTACCAAGATTTAGCAGCCTATGTTATAAAAGAAAAATATATATTGATTGTATTAATGATTTATTCTCTCTCTACGAAATATTTTCGTCATATATATATTGTAACTTCTTAGACGTTTGTATCTTAAAATATTTCTTCTTTCTCACTCAGATATACAATAAGATAATACACGTGATAAAAGTATAATGAAGAAGATCAGAAGACAGGGATTTGTGAAGCGATTGTAATATATTCATATAAAGTTAAAAATTTATTTATTTATCTTAAAATTTGAAATAAATAAATAAATATATAGCTCAATATAATTTAACTTCTATATATAATATATTTTTGGGTAAATAAATTTTCTTAAAATTCAAAACAATATATCTCTCATTTCCTTTATAACTTAATAATAACTTAATTATTACATAGAGCGGTCACGTAGATAAAATCTTCCACGAATATTGTTCATCGCAAGACAAAATTATAAAAATTGGACAGCAGTAATTTGTAAATTTTGTTGCAAAACCATTACCGAGTTATAAGCAAGTTTCTTTATTAAAACAGGTGCAATAACCTCAAATAGCCTTATATTGCCGCAACAAACTTGTATTTCTTGCAGTTTTCTCTTCTAAATTATGCGGCGTATTCACCGTTCGCTAATCCGTTGACACTTTATAGTTTGTCAAAGGCAAGTTTGCATTAGGGAACTTGTGTTATGGATGAGCGGCTGGAACCAACTTCACGAATACAGAGCGGAAGAACTAGCGATTAGGTAAGGTGTTGGGAACTGTCATTAAAACAGATCAATCAAAATTTAGCACTTTGTCGTTGTCTACCTGTTACATTCTCCAATTAATATCTGTAGATATCCTTATTAATAGCTTTTAATAATATAACAATTGTATAACATCATAAATATATTAATAATAAAAGGTTATATACCATATATTAATAACATGATATTAAACAGTATCGTAGTAAACAATATTGTAGTGTTTAACTGAGAGTTTAACTGGAAATAATCACTTGATTTTCTTTTACATATATAAATGATTACCTAAGGTGCTTTTACACTCTGATTAAAATCACTATTTATAACATACTACATTATTAATTATTTTCCAATTTATTATAATAATATTTGAGTACATAAATATATAATATAAAATTAAATATAAAATATAAAAAATACTGATGATAATAAGATCAAAATGCAATAACATTAATTACTGTACGATATTCTTTATTATATTTGTCACGCATTAGTCTTAACTATTAGTATAGTATTGACTATACTAATTTATGAATAGTTATAGAAAATACGTTTCGCGTTAGCCAGTACAATTGCAGCAACTGTATCTAGTAGTCACTCCACACAAAGCATCCGTTAGTATCATTCCTTTGCTTTGACATTGATGGGCAACAAATCTTTGCCCAAAATTAATCCTATTATATAAAGTAACAAATGGAATATCACTACATCATTAAAATACTTGGTAAGCAAGACATTGCAATCGAGTTATTTTCTTACTTGGAGTTTAAAGCAAAGTAGATAAAAAAAAAAGAAATAATTAATTCTATGATTTTTGCAAATATCTCAAAATTATAAGCACTTCACAAATATGTGTACAATAAATGCCTTCTACACATACAAAACATTTGTATGGCTAAACCGAGTCGTCCTTGGATAGCAATAACTACATGAACAATAACGTGTTAGTGTTCGTATTAAAGCGCGGATATGCTTCTATTCGACCTATCTGAACCGCATCACGAAACCTACGTCGTTCCTGACGTCACTACGCTATATTCTGTACTTTCCGTGCATTGGGGTTAATTTTGGACCGCAGTACTCAATCGCACACGATCTTCATCGAACGCTTCTAGCGAGACAGGTGCGCCTGTGGGGGACAGACTAGACTCATTTCATGCACCTTATTGAGCAAAACAGCACAAACAGTATAGACAACCTTAATGCTATATTATTAAAATCTCGGAACTTTTGCCAATAGAAAATATATTCGTCTACCTTAAAAAAAAAAATAAACATTTAACGTTTAATATTAGTGTCTAATAAAAATTAGAATTTAATTAAAATCTATTTAAATGTATCTATTATATGTTAATAAATTGCTGTATAAACGTACGAATAGTTTACAGTTAAAGTGCCTATATACTATAATACGATTATTATAGAATTTATATCAAAACACAGTATCAAATTCAATTTCTGTAATATACAGTTTTTGATCGGCGTTGTCTACCACGCAGAAGAAAAGACACCGAGTTCATACTTGAATAGAGGGTAATATCAGAGTGAATTTTCGGTGAGATCCGGTCGGTTTGAAGAGGACAGGTAAAAGCCTCCAGAATGACGTCGCGACGGAATGAACAGATCTGCTGGAGCAAAGAGAACCATCAGCTTGTCGTCAATGAAAAGAGGAAGGAGAAAGTAAGATGAAGCGAGCGGAGGGGTTCTCATCATCCTCTGCTAATATTTACTCGTATGATACAAAGACCACCCTGGTCATCTAAAGAACGATCCTCTTTTCTCTCTGCAACACTGATAAAGATATAAGGAAGTCGTTCGTATAGCCGTGCTTAACACCGATTAACACCAGCTATGTAGTCCCGTTGTAACTTTCGCGATGCAAAATGACAGAATCAATATTAAAGCTTTAATGCTTAAGTAAACCGGAAAAATTATTAATTTAGGAATAAAAACATAACGAGCATGATATAGGTGCGAAATACGCGTATGTGATTTTGGTTTTAATGAAAATCTAGATAATCCAGATTACATACAAAAATATATTACATATAAAATTATACAATATGCATGTAACATATAAATCAATAGTTACTTTAATTTTTATTTATGTTTTTATAAAATTTTAATACACAAAAGAATATAAATAATTTTAATAAAACAAACAAATTAAATACTAAAACAATACTAAAACTTTATAAATACGTATAACAAATCTGTATTAAAATTCAATTTATTAGTATACCTCTTGCACATATATTGTACTTTTCAATATAAGTTAGGTTTTCCAAGAACATGCTCGACTCGATGCAAATGCATTTGATCTGGAGAAATCAAATATGATCATACGCATCACTGAAAGCTATGATTTTTAGGTTAATCCTATTTTTTAATTTTTTCGCAACGTATTTTTAAAATTATAAATATATTTTAATATTAAAAGCATAAATAGCATATTTCTAAATTAAAGAAGTTCAAATAATATTTTATTTTAAAATACAACGCAGAAATGCTGCAGTCAAAATAAGAAAATGTATAAATTTTCCTTTTCTATTTTTTATAAAGAAAATTTTTAGTTTTTAAATAGTACTTAAAATTAAAAGTATTTTTTGTAAAAAAAATATACACTGCGTAAACAATTCAATTACTACAGTAAAAAGCCAAGCACTCAGGAAATCATAACATGATATTGCGCACAGGCGTTACAGAGTGCACTCAAATAATTCTGAACCTTTTTTTTTCTTCATTCAATAAACAATAAAAACTGTAATAATTATCAAACTAGATTTACAGTTATTTTTCAATAAACGTTTAAAAAATTTTTTGTATTAATATTTCAAACATCAAGTGTTAAACTTATATACATAAGCAAAAAAAACAAACTTTTTAAATAAATTATTACGATTACGATAAACTGTTTATGTTACTTTTCATTCATCAATGCATGATAGCTGCATGTAACGATAGGACAATCAATATGTCACGAGTCAGACTAATTATTTGTTGTATCTAGAAATATCTTTTATAAAGTGATAAAAATTGTTTACAAATTAAATAGTCTAACAAATATTATATTAGCAAACAGTGTCTACATTAACTATTTGATTTGCCATATGCATATATGCAGCACATCGCGTATTTAATTGCGTATGCATGTCACGAATAGAACGTCTGAAGAAGAGAGAGAGGACGAAGCTTTCAAACGGTCCTATAATCGAATTTCCGAGCTTCCGTCATCGATGTTATCGGGGCAAGCAAGGTAGGCGATGTAGGAGACAGTTTGCAAAGACCCTCAGAGCAAAACTCGCCTTCGTTGCCCTGACCGAATTAGGCTTCGGTCCCGGCTAAATGCTAGACTTTTTATTTTATTGCTTCTTTTTACTTGAGCACGACAACCGTCGCCTCGACCAGCGTCCTTACCAACGATCTGCGGATCTTGATTTGATTTTGTCGCAACGTAGACTCGAGAAAGCCTCGTCTGAATCGAAAGTTGATGTTAATTAATTGGTCGCCAGAGGTATTTTGAACGCGATGGAAATTCTGTGATGCATTTATAATTTTAAATAAAAATTGTTAAGCGAAAATGCATTAAAAGAAATAAAAAAAGGTATGCATATATAAAATAGAGAAAAGAGAGAAAGACCTTTGTACACTGTCTGGGACAATTAAAAATTAAAAAAGCTGACGTCAAAGGAAACTTTACGTTAATAAGCGTAATTACAGCTATTTGTTTTATGTCAAAAAATTTATTAAAATTATATGTTTAATAAAAAAACAATGTTTTTAAATTGTAAATCAATTAAAATTTTTATTTAGCAGCAATAAATTTGCTGTACATCGAATTATTATTCTTTAGAAAACAATTTTGTATAATCTGACTGGCAATATATTACAATAGTTAAGAAAAGAGGCGAGCACTTTAATAATGTAATCTTGAAATTGCTTCATTTTAATATATCAAAAGAACACACACGAAGGATAATTTCTATTTACTAAATCAATGAAAAAAACAATTATTAATATTTATGAAAAGTTTGCTTGCAGTATGCAACAAAAAATGCAACGGAAAAATATGATAAATCTTTAGAGGAATACTTATTTTATTACTGGTTTTTGCAAGATCAAGTATCATCCAAATATGCGCTGTCAATCTTAACAAGTATACTTTAGCATTTTCTGATAAATAAGGATATTCATCACAATCGATTGTTGATTGAGTAAATATTGAAACGACGTCTGGATCAAACCTCGACGCAGTAATGTGAAGACATCAATATCACTCTAGAGTTCGAAGGAGATGATAAAAAATATGATAGCGAGCATTCTGAGAGCAAAAAAACCAAAGAAATCGAGTTTTATATATTTATTTTTCTAGAGCGATTGCTGGAGTTTATTTATTCTAATTAGTATTACCACATTTATTCTTTTTATAGACTTTATTTTATACTAAATGTTACTACGATAAAATTTGTTTATTGCATTTAATATTTATAATATTATAACTTTTAAGGTAATAACTTTTATTAGTATACTATCATTATAAAACTGTGTATAATATCTAGAAATATAAAAGAATCGATATAAATATGTATCATAAATTATTATAAATATGTATCATAAATTATTAAATAAATACAATATCTTAAGCAAATGCGATTAGAAATAATATATATATATATATATATACATTTATATACATATACTTGAATATAGTTTTTTTTAAATTGTATTTACTGTTTTAACTTAAATAATACAATATTAAAGTTACAAATTGCAAAAAAAACTATAAAAATAAAAATTTTGCTATGGATACAGTTAGTTGACAGATTTTTGAACAATCGAATTGTTATCTCTATATCGGCGCAGTTTTCGATGGAAGTCAAAAACGATCAAGCAAACATAATTCTATTTGCATGGTCTATGTTTGCTTTTCTTCGGGGCGTGAAAATGCGTCTATATTCTACGAAACGGAGGCAGAACAAAATAGAAGAGAGAGAAATATGAAATATTACTATTTATTTTAATTTATAAAAAGGACTAAATTTATTTCTAATCTAACCATTTGTAAAAAAAAAAACAAAATTATTATTTCTATTTTACCGCAAATTAAAGTAAGTAAATAAAAATTGGGAAGCGGAAATTCCCAAAGTAAGAGTATATGTATATACATATTATTCGTCATAAAACTGTTATTTTTTTTTCATTTATGAATCACAAAATATACGTACCAAGATATCTATGGTATCATTATACAGATTAAGATCTATCTAAGTCTAATTAAGAACAGATTCTTTCATAAAAATGACACCAATGGATTCAAGTTGTTAACAACTGAAGAAAGCGATATTCTTTTTGACTTCTTAGAACACGCAACAAATTCAGAGAAATCAATTTTTATTTAATTAGTTACGTTTTTTAATTATGATGCCAAATCTTATCGGATTGTTGACGAGATATGATGCAAAAAATCAACAAAACATAAATTATCGAATGATATATACACATCCTAGAATATAGGAAATGCAGTGTAAACAATATATTTAATTTAACTGCAATCTCATAAAAGATTAATTTGTAATCTTTAATCAATAAAAGACTATTGTACCCTGTATTAGTCAATTTTTATTGATCTTCGAATGTAGAAATATTTGAACGATAATTATCTGACTTATGACACTTGTAATTAGATAACAATTCGCAGAATTAAAAATACCTGGTTGACCCGCAATGTTTTCTTCATAAGCTGCAAATATACTGGATTTTGCTTTATAAGATATTCGATAAGAATGATAAAATTTATTATCTAATGATAACTCGATTTATCAGTGAGTTCAATGAGCATTATACTTCGAAGATCATTTATTTTCAAATTTTTAAAGAGTATTTTTACTCTTAAAATATTTTTTTTATCCGATAAATTTTCTTTGTGAAATATAACTTGTATGAATAATTATGTTGCTATAACGAACTGTGGAATATTATCAGCTATTTTATTTCAATTTTATCCTGTTGCTTCACATAATGTTTGAAGTAATATAAAAATATCTTTTAGATATAATAATTAAAACGAGGTGAAGGACAATAAGAGTCAATTCGTAAGTAAACAAGAAAGCGATTATAAAAAATATAATATGAATTTTAAAGAAAATTATTAATTATAATTACATCTTTTAGATATAATTATAATTAATATTTATTTATTTAGAAATTTAGGTATATTTATAACTAATATTTATTTTAAACGACACAAATGTCCTTATAATCATTCGAATAATTGCTAAAACTTATTGAGAACATTGCAAAGCGATATTTTTCATCCTATTAATTTAAAATAATTATATTATGCGTGAAGAGACCACATTATACATTCGCGCATCATCGATGCAATTTCAAAGTACCTTAACTCTCGAGAGGCGAATTTGCAAAGGAGAAAATTATGCAAACACATACGCAGTCCACTGTTTTATCCATACAAAGACTGGAATATCCCGAACAAACTTTCCCAGGGATTGTTTCTCAACGCTTCAGGATTGTCACAAGGTACCTATCGGGTTGTTACTGGAACTTTAAGCTTGCCATCGAGTATAATAGCGTTCGAGCTTCTTCATTATGCAGGCCAATCATGACTGCAACTTCCTTCAAGTCATCCGCCGTGTCAGCCTTTCAATTATACATATATGCGCTCTCCATTTGACGCAGTCTATAGTGTATTCCTACTACTTATAGTTATAGTATCATAGTGTCCCGTATTAAAAACTAACTGCAGGTATTGTAAAAATTGATATTAAAATGCAGAAATTAAATTATTAGAAGAATGGTGAAACAGTGATTTATATTGATTAAATAGATAATTATTTTATAGAATTTATTATAATTTTACGAATTGAAAAATGTATAATAAAATAATATATAAGGCAGCAATAGTAATTATTTAGTTTACGTAGATAGAATCGAACAATTTTTCTGCATAATCTCATTAATACTAGGAGAATGTGTATTAAAATTTAACAATAAATAAAACTATTTTTGAAAGAAATTGTTTTTTAATTTTAGAAATATAAAAACAAATCTTATAATAAAATGTTAATACGATCTTTATTGTAAAAGATTCGTCTTTGTTCTACAAAATAAACATTTGCAAAAGAGCAAATGAATTTAATTTATTAGAATACAGTCATATGTGTTCTTAATTAATTTTAATTATTATACTTTATCAAGACTTGCAAAATACTTCACTTTTCTTTTTTAAATGTTCCCTGTAAATAAGTTATATATGGAAACCTATCAGAGAGTCATAACTAGAGGCTAAATGTATGGTATCGCTTAGATTTCCAATATCAAGGTGTATAGGACGTAGGTAAACCTCAACGCAGCCTAAAGGCAAGACATGTAGCCTACGGCAATTATATGCAAATCTCACGAAGTTGTGCCTAAAACCTCAACACTGTCACCAACTAGCAGTCACCATCTCGATCAAACGAAGAATAATATGAGTAATATCTATCAATAAATCGCCACACAAAAGTCGATAAGTCTAATTCAAAGAAATAATGTGGATATTAAAGGCAAAAATTAAAAGAAAGGATATATCAGTTATAATAGATTCTTTAGATAAATCTTGGGAATCCCATTTGATAAGAAAGAAAAACGGAAATCTTTTCTAGATTACTTTCTTAATCCGACATATTCGACATTTTATACAGTTTATAGATAATTATCTGATATAGATACATTTTTCTCTTCCCATTTTTTCGCATTTTTTATTTTATACATACATCGCTGTGCTAATATAAAAATTAATCAATATTAACATTTAATATAATATTGTATTACAGATAGCGTAAGTATATTCTACTGTGGTCTGAAACTTGTTATCGCTATTGTCAGAGACACAAATATTATCTTATTACATGTCTGATCAAAGTTGATGATGATCTACTTACGACAGAGAGACTGTGAATAACAAATAATATAACAAGTACGCAGTAATTCCGAATAACATATATAGTCTTAAGACGGCGACGCACCGTAAACATTACTAAGCGTTGTTGTGCAATAAATTATTAAAAATATTACGTTACGGCAGTATCAATAGCATTAGAACTAGTATTTTATAGAACTACACGAATGTGACCTTACGTGCGCGTATGTGTATGTGTGCATGTGTCAATTACATCTATCTCATTGTCAAGTATATACATACGTGTATAACGTAAGGTTATACACGTTGATACCTCTTCACGAACTTTATGTAAGCGAAAGAAATTGGTTAAGAAGATTTCTATAAATCGATTGAGCAAATGTATGCTGATAGATTATCATGTCTAATCACTTTCTGTTTTTCTTGGCTACATTAGTTATTTTTGTCGCTTTAAGTCTAACGTTTGCACATGATAACGACGGCACGAATAAAAATGAAAATTTGAAGCATATTTCCCCACGGTATCGACTACCCAAAAAAATCGTTCCTGTATTTTATGATCTATCGATCTATACACATCCGATTGACGTGGATTACGATGGTCACGTACGGATCACCTTACAAGTACTCGAAAAAACAGATGTTATCGTGCTGCACACAGATGCATTAAAGATACAAACAAATGCATCTTTATTCGATAGATCGGGCCGGTTGACTCGGATTTTACATTACACCCATGACGAAGATACACAAATGCTTACGATTAAACTCGAGCGCTCACTAGACCCTGCGAAATATACATTAGAAGTATCCTTCAAAGGACGTATCGCAAATGATGTATTCGGCTTTTACGCAAGTCTATATGAAGTTGATGGAAGACTGAGGTAATATTTTGAGAGAAAACTGTTATACAAGGTGTTAAAAAAATTTACGAGTTAAAATACCATAGCAAGAAAACTTTTGGAAAAAAGTTATAAAAATATATGTTATTTGTTTTTTGAGCACAGTAATTTTTGAAACTTAAAGATTAAAACAATACAAAAAATTGAATAAAAACATAAAGGCTATTAAGAGTCAACGCTGTTAGCAGTGCGCAAAAATATAATTTTAAAATCTATAACATAGATATTATGTCGTAAAGATTAAATACTGGCCATTTATAGATTACGATGTGCTCGACTCACAAACGACCGTTTAATCGTAATTAACCGTAATATCTAGCCAATTTTACACTTCTATATCTCAAAAATATTTGTTTGATACGACAAATGATCAATATTCTTATAACTTATTTTTTCAAGAACTTTTTTGCTGTAGTATTTTGATTCGCGAATTTTAAGACATCCTATATATGTCATATTTTAAAGCGGCTAGGAAGAGTAATCGAAATAAAATCCGAATGTAATGAGAAGTTTATGTCAGAATATGCTGAGCATGAAACACTCTTTAAGATTTTTTAAATTGTGTATATATATTGTATATAATTTCGTATACTTTAATTATAATTTTATTGCTCATCATAAAGTCAATAAAAAGTTAGGAAGCCATCATTTAGATATATCTGTTTATAATGATGAGAACACTCTTCACTTATTGTAGTTTATTTTACACTGTTAATTATATTATATATTTTAGACGAATTGGTGTAACACAATTTTCGCCCACATACGCACGTCGTGCATTCCCTTGTATGGACGAGCCTTATTTAAAAGCGGAATTTCAATTGCATATTGGCCACCATAAGGATCAAAAGGCGACGAGTAATACTCCAGTGGAATCTATACGAATAGAGTTAGTATATAACTTCTCCAATCGTATCAAATTAAAAACACATACAAAAATATTCGTAAAATAGCAAACAAAAGCAAATAGTTTTACTATTGTAATCGTAACATTGATTATAGAAATGATACGTACTGCGTGACGACATTTCACCGTACACCACGAATGTCCACGTATTTGGTAGGATGGACAGTACACAAGTTTGTCCCAGAACGATCAAGAATTTCGGAGGACTTCAAGATGTGGACAAGAGACTCCATGAAGTTTCGTGGATCAATAGCCTTGAATCGCGGTTGGACGGTCTACTCGGCGTTACAGACATGGTTATTAGTAAAAAGTCCGCTCGTGAAGGTCGATCAATTTGCGATACCGGATTTCAATTTCAATGCAATGGAGAATTGGGGCCTCATCACTTACAGAGAATCTGTAGTGTTGCATGAGGATGGAACTCCGACAAAAAAAGTCGTGAATGGACTGTCAGTGATGACTCACGAGTATGCTCACAGTTGGTTTGGCAATCTGGTAACACCCGCATTCTGGGACGTCGTCTGGTTGAAGGAGGGCTTTGCCACGTATTTTCAATATTTTGGCGTTTCCTTAGCAGAATCGGATTTGAGAATGATGAATGTATTCGCAGTAGATTGCTTGCAGCCGACACTACTCGCAGATTCCGACAATCATACACGCACATTAAATGGTCAAGAGGTCGGGGATCGTAACAGCATTATGGCTACGTTAGACTTTGTCTCCTATGGGAAAGGTACAGTATAAAATATGCAAGACTATTTATTTCAGTATTTTATATTACGTAAGTTCAATAATATTTACATTGAAGAGATGTTTCTACACATATTGATAGAAATAATAATTTTTAAACCTTTCACATAATAATTTTAATTCAAGTAATTTATAATTATATATTTCTAAACAGAATACAATAAATAGATGTAGGAATTTTGCTACATTTTATTAATAAATATACATGACTGATATTCGCGCTCACCTTTGATCGCTTATGAATGCTGCGTCACTTATTTCTTACATAATCCGTTAATCACCGTATCACTGTAAATATCTGTAACAATCTTGCAAAATAGATAGGATTATCTTTCGATCATGTGATAATTTAGAGAGATCCTCAAAAATTATTATTTATTTAAATCAAACATATAATAAATCTACAATTAATCATTGGATTTAATTTTCAACATCTTTATCTTTAATATTGTATGTTGTTCTTGTTTGTGCATATTAACAATTTTATAAGAATTATAATTAATTATTTACATTGCTACTACATTTTTAAAATTTTAATTTAAAAAAGCGATTACAGGAAATTATTAAAACTTGTGATTTTAAGTCTATGGTTTATGTTACCCTTAAAATTACACGTGTACAAAGCTAATCATGTTATCTTAACATAATTTTTTTATTTAAATATTAATTTTAACAAAATTAATAATAATAATTTTAATAATATTAAATAATATTAATGCAAGTACACAATACGTATACAAGATATTTTCTTCTTACTTTAGCCTTTAATCTTTTATTAAATAATTTTTAATCTAACAGAATATAACAATATTTTTACATAAGATTGACTAAGATGCTAAACTTATAATAATAAAATCTATAAAATAAAAAATAGAAAAAATCATTTGAGTCAAAAATTAATTATAATTTATGTTTACTCAAATTTATGAAACGTAGAGATTTAGCTTCTGAAAGACTCACATAACTCACCATAAAATATTAAAAAAGATTGTAACATATTATATTGTTTTCAGGTGCCTCCGTAATTCGTATGATCAGTCATATCATCGGAAGCACAGCATTTCAATTAGGATTACAAAATTATTTGCGCGAGTTGTAGGTATATTATATAATACGTACAAAACATTTCTAAATTTTTATCGATGTTTTTTCAACATAAATAACATTATTATTGTAATGCATGCAGTTACTTTATTTTTTTAAAATAACAACAGTTTTACTTTTTGTAGTTAACATTGTTTCTATCACAAAAATTTATTTTTATTATTAGGTCATATGAAGCAGCCACTCCATTCGACTTGTATCGACACTTGCAAACTGCATCAAATATAACAAGGCATTTGTACAAAAGCATATCTATAAAAGACGTCGTAGAATCTTGGGCAAATCAGCCAGGATATCCTTTAGTGATCATTACGCGAAACAACAAGACGAAAAATCTGTTTGCCTCGCAAGAACGATTTTATCTAAATCATGAGGCACAAACAAATTTCGAAAAATCGAGTTGGTGGATACCATTAACCTTCATTACCGAAGACTCGAATTCCACATTTGATCGAACTACTACGACTACTTGGTTGAAGCCACAAGCCAAAAACACGCTAATCGGCTCTGTAAAATCGAACTCGTGGGTGATTTTTAATATTCAGCAAGTTGGATATTATAGAGTTAATTATGACAAAAATAACTGGCAAACACTTATCCGTTACTTGAAGTTAAAGAATTTAAAAAAAATACATGTGATAAATAGGGCTGCACTTTTAGATGATGCTTTTAATTTAGCTAGAGCCGGTTATGTGGATTATTCCATTCCATTTGATCTCGCGACATATCTTATTCGTGAAACCGAATACGAACCGTGGGTTGCTGCGGTAAATAACTTCAATTTTCTCAATCATATTTTAGCTTGCTCACCGCGAGTACAACGTCTGTTTCAGGTAAGGTTATTCTTCTATATAAGCACCAAATTGATTTCAAAATTTAACTTATTAATTATTTAAAAAATATGTCACAAATAAAAATTCTAATTGTACTAAAAAAATTGTTATCATCACGAACGATTAAACTATAAAATTTGATGATATTTCTTTTAATTTTTTGATATCTTTTATATTATATTGTTTCAATATATAATTTGCAGAACTATGCAAATAACTTACTTAAACCGATGTATAATCTATTAAGTTTTATGGAAAGTTCCATGGACAGTTCAATAAAGAAAATGCATCGCGAATTGATTCTGTCTACTGCGTGCTCAATTAATAATATTCACTGTTTAAAGACATCAAAAATTTTATTTAAAACGTGGATTTTGTCTGAGGAAAGGTATGATTAATTATAATAGCAAAAAATTGTAAAACCAATATACAATTATACATATATATTTGCAATATTAATATTTTATATTAAAATTTGAATATTTCCAAATTTTAAAAGGCAATCTTGTCAATTGTTTCATTTATGTTTTTAATATGTACTTCATCTTTCGATAAATATTTTCGTGTAATATACTAATACATTTTATCTTTAAGAAAAATAACTAATTTTAGTTAACACAATATATTATTTATATATTTATTAATATATTTATATATTTTCACAACATTTTTTTATGTATATATATAGCTTAATATCAGCAAATCTTAAGAGCTTTGTGTATTGCGTGGGTGTTCGAGCAGGTGATGATAATGTTTGGCAAACAGTTTGGAACAGATTTCTGCGCACTGACTTACATGCAGAACAGGAACTCCTGCTGAGTGCACTCGGATGTACTAAAATTCCTCACTTAATCGACAGGTGAATTCTAAGAAATGGATCACACAGATAAACGCGTTTACAATCAGATATTAAATTTGTCACTTTTCAGATACCTCAATGCGTCTATAATGTATGAACTCAAACTTCGTAAACAATACAGAATGACAATAATTAACGCCGTTTTGAACGGCAATCCCGAAAATGTTAATTATGCCATTGATTTTATTTATCATAATTTGCCTATTATTCTTAAATCGTATGTATTATACATTTTTATTTTCATTATATTTTTATTATATAACTTTACATCTCTTATTTACTTTATTACAACAGAGTATCCCAATCGAAACTTTTTATTTAAGAGCCAAGATAGTATTGTTATTTATTACGTTTTTGTTATAACAGCAAATATTTGACTGTGCGCACCATTTCCATCGAAAAAGTTTTTGATCGGAAAATAGATTTTTATGAAAAAAATATTAAACTCAATCAAACTTTTTGTTTTACTTTTTATTAATTAAATATGACTACAAAATAGAAATATAATGGTTATTTGTTTGAAATAAAATCTTATATTTATAAAACAGTTCTTGCAATATCTTATCTTACACTTTTACAGAAGAGGCATAGATTTTTTAACCAAAATGCTCATTGCTATAGGCAATAAAATTATTACGAAGACCCAATTAAACAAGGTATATTTTATATATTATATAATTTAATATATAAATCACTTCTCTTATATTTTAATAAAGCTCAGATTTACTGTATTATAGCTTCGCTCATTTGTTGATGAGAACATCGAAAATCTAGGATCAGCGTTGAATTCAGCAAAAAAAGCCATAAATGCTTCTACTTTATCCTTAGCATGGATCGATAAATTTTTACCTACAATTGAAAAAATATTGTTAACCAGTTACTTAAAAATATAATATATATATATATATATATAATATATACATATATGTGTGTATAATATGTGTTTTATAACAATACATTATATAACTATGTATATATGTAGAGTATCTTAATGTACATTGTATCTGTAATCAAATCTACGTATATTTGAAAATAAAGAGACTTTAAACTTAAAGGTTTATTATGCGACCCTGTACAAGCATTGTTCCTTTTAAAAGGAATTGAGTGTATAAGATATGTTATTTGTGCAAAAAAAATTAATTAAAATTTGTTATTAATTGCCCAAGTGATGTAAGAAACGTGTTTTAGAATAGAATTATCAAGAATTATCAGATTATTCTAAGATTTTGGTTTCTTTTCTACAAAAATTGATTTATAGAAATAGTAATACATATAAACATTTTATGAACTATTTTGGTCTTTATTTTATACACAATCATATTTAGCATTGATTCGTTACATACATTTGTTCCCAAGTGTGTTACAATATATTTTATGATAAAATTATGCTTTAGACAAAAACTACGTTTTTTCCGTATATATATAATATGTAATTCATATTTAATAATAACTCTATTTCTTATATTTATATTTATTATATATTACATTTATGTATATTTTTATTAACGCTATAAAAATACATACTTAACATAATAAAAATGTTTGCGTTACCTTAAAATTATATATTTTTTCCCTATCTGTCATAATGTATGTATGCTTATGGACTTGATATCCTAAATGATATCATTAATTTATTTTTATCTCGGTTGTACAAATATACTATAGATAATAGAAAATAAAGCTAGGGTATCATTTTATTTTATGAAAATACATTTTTTTATATACAATTATTTTGTATACATTATATGTGTGTATTTTATATTTGTATTAAAGATAAATAAATTAAATATTTAATTAATAATAATAATTTTACTAAATAGTATAAAAATTGCTGAATTCTACAAAAAAAATTTATAAAACGTAAATTTTATTTATTACTCGGCTTATTGACCAAAAGTTTAATTAAAATTTGCATTTTAACTTTGGTAACAGAAAAATGGCTACAGAAAATTAGGAAAAAAACAAAATTCATAAATATTTTCAGTTAACATACAGTTTTACTTACAAGCGAGATTTGATTTGCAATATAAAAGTAAAAATTTACAGTTGTGATACAAACTCTTCATAAATCAATACAATGTGTTGCTTAAGCAGTACCATTCGATATGTTCTAAAAGATATGATAAAAAAAGTTAGATTCTGGTGATATCTTTGACTGGGTCTGCCATTGATTGGTCAGATAATACTATATTTTAGTTATCGCGTTATCAGCGGTGTCGGTGCTGTCCCGGAAATTTTGCGATTTGTGTTCGGGATGATCCACTTACCTTTCTTACTTCGAAGAGTAATAATACTTTTGGCTTGAAAAGAGCCAGACGATAAGATTAGAAGTGGCAGCGAAATTTTTTTTAACATTCTATGGTCACGGCCTTATAAAGCTCGAAGTTTTGACCAAGTATAGTCTTTTGATTAATCTCGCCTTTGCGGAGACGAGGAATCGACCCGCACGGCACTTCATCTTTAACCATAAGGTACGTCATTAATTATTATTTATTGTTTTTTCTCTCTTGTGAAACAATTAATTATTATAAACATAAATAATATTTTTATTAATAAAAATACAATGCATATTCTTATCGAAAAATTACATATTTTTTGTACAGCAACATTCATTGTATAATTTATTGATGTAACTTCTTCCTCTCTAAATTTATATTCTTTTTTATTATTATTAACTTCTTGATTTAATTAAACAAAACAAAAATAAATATTAAATTATATATAAATTTTAAAACTTTTTCATTTATTACATAAATATTAATTAAAATATTCTAAAAATATTGTTGCAAGATGACGAAAATTAATAATTAAATATTTTTATTAAATATTTAATTATTTTTTTTTAGATTCATTTGTATAAACTATCGTGTACTTTGTGCATAATACTCGACTGTGTTTTAATTGTATTACACAACGAAAATTAATTAAATTGATGTTTTTACGCAACATTTTTCTGCCAGGTACAATGTTAACGATGAAATGGCTACCATTGATGTTTGTCCTAGCAGTTTGCTGGGCGAGCGATCCTATTTCCGATGATGTGGCTCCTCAACTTCTTGAAGAAATTTCAGATAATTATAGATTGCCGCTAGATGTTGTACCTTCCGAATATAATATCGCATTGCAGCCGATTTTTGAGTCACCTAATAATAATTTTACTTTCAAAGGAGAATCTGTGATCACTCTCAATATTATAAAAGAAACAAATACTATAACTTTCCATGCTAAGGAAATTGATATCATTAAGAATAGTATTAAATTAACATATAAAAATAAAAACGAAAGTATAACTGTTGATTCATCAGATATACAGTTTAAGGAAGATATAAATAAGGACTTCGTAACGCTCGTTTTTAACAAGCCTATTCCTATAACAACAAATGCAAATCTGTTTTTGCATTATACTGGAAAGTTAAATGATAAATTACGTGGATTCTACAGAAGTTCTTACCAGAATAAGGAAGGAAAGAAGATGTAAGGCAGCAATTAAATTTCTATTAAAATTTTTACTAGAAATTGTTGAATTAAAACAAATATTTTTATATTATATTTATATAAACTTTGTAGAACTTAATATATTATTAAAAACTATTCTTATGTTATCAATTGTAGTTTTAATGCTTAAATAAGTTATTTAAAAAAAGGGGTTACCATTTCATAATTAAAACATGGTTTTGCTTCGTTTGTAAATATTCCAAGAATAATTCTAAATAATAATATATTATAAGAACTGAATAATTAATTTGTTTTTGAACTAAAATTATAATATTTCTTAAACAATATTTTTTAACAATACTTTTTAAAATAAACGATTTTATTTTAATAAATGTATGAAAAACGTAGAAAATCACTTATAATAATATAATCAATTATATGTTACAGATGGCTCGCAACGACTCATTTTGAACCAGTAAGCGCAAGATTGGCTTTCCCATGTTGGGACGAACCACAATTTAAAGCACATTTTACTATTACCATTACAGTTCCTCAAAATTACAAAGCGATTTCGAATATGCCTCCAGAAAAACCTAATAATGTAAAGATTACTTTCAAGAAGACACCAAAAATGTCTACTTATCTTGTGGCTTTTGTAGTTTCGGATTTCACGACTCTGCAAAACAATAATGGAAATTTTAATGTTTTGGCGAAACCTACAGTAGAGCAAAGCACTAAAGAATTCGCATTAAAATATGGATTAGAAACGTTACAGGCACTAAAAGATTTTACCAACATTGATTATTATGGAGGAGGAGAAATGCTCAAGCTGGATCAAATTGCAATACCAGACTTCGCGGCAGGTGCTATGGAAAATTGGGGTCTTGTGACGTACAGGTAATGTCAGTTGAAAATCATTAAACATAGAACGATCAAAGTTCAAATTTTTCAATTAATTTTTATTTAATTTTTTTATTAATACAAAATTTGATTTTTTATATATATTTCAAATACTTATAATTTATCTAATCAATATATCTATCTATATAATCTATCTGTTAAAAATTATCTCCAAAGAACAATATTATTAGTGCATTAAAAAAAATGTAACATATCGTTTCTTTTTTTAGAGAATCTCGACTTCTCTATATAGAGAATAAAACAACCACGGAAGAGAAGCAAGCTATAGCGACAGTAATAGCACACGAACTCTCTCATCAGTGGTTTGGTAACTTAGTTACTTGCAAATGGTGGAATCATATTTGGCTAAATGAAGGATTTGCTACCTTTTTCCAATATTATATTACCGATAAAGTTGTTCCACAACTGGTAAATATAAAAAATACTAAGTACTTTAAATTTTAAATTATATTATAATAACAATTTGTTGTACACTAAAGAATTAAAAAATAGCTATTAAGTATTTCTTATATACATTTCCGTTAGTAAAAATATAATTTATTATACCATTAACATTTTCCTATACTGAAAGTGTACAAAAAGCTCGTTGACACTTAAAAAGATTTTTACTATATGAATTATATAATAGTATCACTTTCCATGATAAAACTTTCAGCTGAATTAATTTAAATTACAGTATAAAGAGTCTTGGCGTCTTATGGAACAATTTATTATTAAAAATGTGCAAGCATCATCATTCGTTGTTGATGCAAGTAGTAAAACTCGCGCATTAAATCCAAAAATTGTTATACAAACTCCTACTCAAATTGGAAGTTTGTTCGACGATATTGCCTACAAAAAAGGTAAATCAATCTTTTCTTTTCTTACGAAAATGCAACGAAAATTTTCTAATTTATGTTTATGCATCTTTGTAGGTGCTTCTATTCTTTGTATGATGCAAGGATTCTTATCGGAAAATGTTTTTCGAGAAGGACTTAGGAAATATCTAAATATTTAGTGAGTTTATTAATTATTCATATTTATATTCACATACTAGCAGAGAAAGTATTTTCTTAAACATTTATATTATATAAGTACTGAATAACACAAACTACAATTGTGCATAGCATTTAATCACGATAAAATAATACGTATAAAATAATTATACAATTTCATAATTTTAGTAAGGGCAAATCCGTTGAGTCTGACGATTTCTTCGAATCTGTCCAAAATTCCAATGATAAGAAATTGGAAGAATTTTTGCCAAAAAATACTACACTTAAACAAGTTATGAAAAATTGGATTGATGAACCTGGATATCCTGTCATTACCGTCACGTGGAATAAGAATTTATCTGGTGTTGTTAGTATAACGCAGGAACGATTCTTCTTGGTGAAACCAGTGAAAGTAGATAAAACTCAGTGGTATATACCCATCAACTATGTAACAGAAGAGTCGCCCGAAGAAGTGATGCCCACGGATAAAAAATCTCGCTGGTTGATACCCGGAACAAGTACATCATTAGACAAATTAAACAATACGAAATGGATACTTTTCAATAAGAATCAAACAGGTATGTGTATATTGATCATTGCTATAACCTTTACATTCATTGCAATGCTAATGATGTCTGCACTTATTGATCTATTTGATTATTTGACATAAAGATTAAATCTTTTATATATAAAACACAAAATTGTATATAAATATAAAACAAATAATATGATTAATTTATTATTAATTTATTACTAAATTAATATTACTGGATTTAGCCTTTTTTTTATCATAATTATGTATACGAGAAAAAATTTATCGTAAAAATTAAATGTTTTAAATATGGCACAAAAATATAAAATAATATTATTTACAGGTTTCTATCGTGTAAATTATGACGATTCAAATTGGCAAAAGCTAGCGTCGTACTTAAAATCACCTTATTATGCTAATATAAGCACAACCAACCGCGCCCAATTAATTGATGATGCATTAAATCTCGCGCGTTCAGGACACTTGGCATATAAAACTGCATTGCAGATCACATCGTATCTGTCAAATGAGACTGATTATATTCCATGGTATGCCGCTGTCAGATCATTTAATTATCTGGATAGTGTATTAGTAGGTGGAAAGAACTACACAGAATATCACGTGAGTTGAATAAGAAGAAATACCATGTCATAAATTCAGATGCGTGTTTTGATACCAAAAAATGAGAAACATGTACAAGAGTTTTAACGCATCATTTAATTTCAGAAATATGTCGCTGAAAAGATAAAACCTTTTGCATTAAAAGTCAACTACAAAGATTGGGAAAACGGTACACATGTAGATAAACTTGCCAAAGTGTTGGCACTAAATGCAGCTTGTAAATACGGATTAGAAGACTGCAATAACTTTGTTAATAAGAAGCTTACAGATTGGTTAGATAATAAGAAGAAAGAAGATGAGAAGAAGTAAGTCCTAGAGCTTACTGTAGTTTTATAAACTCACAATTACAACTCATTATACCTAAATAATAAATAATTTTTATTAATATCATTTTTGCATCGTCTATGAATTCATCGTACAGTCTATAGAATATATTAAACAACACGATGCAAATACATTATATGTTTTAATTATTAAAATCTGAAACTTTTGTAAATATCTTTGAACTTAAAAATTCTCCGTTACAAAATACGCTTACATACAAACATAAAAGTAATATCGATTTCTTGTTAACATCAAGTGATATTGTACGTATCTAATCTATAGAAACTGTGTTAACTGTATTGACCATGATATTTCCAGACTCTTGCCAGACTTAAGACGTGGAATTCTTTGCGCCGGATTGCGAAATGCAAGCGCACAAATATGGAACGAGGCTCTACAAAAGTACAAAACCACTAAAGATAAAGATGAAAAGGCTGACATTCTGGCCGGTCTTGGTTGCGCCACATCCAAGGAAATTGTCCAGAAATTCCTCGCGTTAACTGTCGAGAAGGATTCCCACGTCGATATTTTTGCTGTGGTGAATTCGATATATGCGGGTAATGCCGAATCCTTCGACATCCTCGTAGAGTTCATCAACGATAATATTGAAACGATTCGTAAGACGTAAGTTGCTTTTTATTTCTTGCTTTAATAATGTACATGCACCATAAACAAATTGAAAATGTAATAATTTCTTTACAGAGATAAAGATGACTCTTTGCTGAGTGCCCTTCTTAATAAACTTTCGAACGGAGTTGTAACAACAGAGCAATATATAAAGGTAAATATATCATTAATCTCTTTCTTATTCAATCTTTTATAATAACTTATATACTTTTATAATAAATTTATAATAATAAATTTGTATTAAAATAAAGAGAATAAAGCATGCATTGAAAAAAAGATATATTCCTTCAGATTTAACATTTATATCGCAAATATTATATACATGCATAAATTGATGATTTTAGCAATGTAATTTAATTAATATTTCTCTGTGAAAAACTAACATTAGATAATTTATATTCAATGTTACACTGTTTCAAATTTGAACATTTTTTTAACTACGTGATTGAATGACATATGCGGATACATATCAGATTGCGATAACATATCTTTTGTGTAACTAAATTTTAGTAATTAGAACCTACGAAACATTCCATTTCTATCTCGTGCTCGATCGCGCGCTTATATCTTATCTCAGAGTAGACTGATTGAATATTTCACAATTGCGAAATATTGCGTCTCCAAAATTTAATTGCCATCAACTACATTGTTGAAAAATTCAATAATCTAATAATATCGATAAAAATAGTACAAATAATTCTAAAAAAAAATTTAATATCATTATTTTTATATTTTAGTTATCGCTGCTCATACATGGGCAACTGCAAGACGCGCAGAAGCTTGAAGCATTATCTGTCGCTATACACAAACTTATCTGGATCAAAACCTATCGGGACGATGTTGAGAAATGGATAGTAAACAATTGTGAAGTTTGCCAAGACGGAAATGGGCCAGACGAGCCAGACTCTGCAAGTTCCATTACTTTGACGTTGCTCCTTCCGATTATTTCATTGTTACTTACACGATTCTATTGAAAAGTGAAATTTATTGTTATGTAATATTTTCATTTAATTAAAGAAATGCTGGAATTGTGTTACCGATAAAACTAGCGTTTTGACGTTTTCGTTCATTACAGATTTTTTTATCCAGCATTTTTATCTTCTACGTGGATCGCCATACTGAAGTTAAATGGATAAATCTGTAATTTCTAACTTTGTACACAAAATACACCAGAGACAGATATATTAGCATGAATATTTAAATCGTGGAGAAGGAATTTTTATTCTACGAAGAAATTAGACAGGAACGAAAACGTCAAAAATACTAGTCTTATCAGTAATACAGGCGGCTCCAGCATCCCTTTAATTTCCAACTCAATCATATATTTTCTCAATAAATTCGGACTGATGTATAAAACTTTTCCGACTCTTTTAACAAGATTCATTTGTTAAAACATTATGGGCTCAGGCAGACGAGCGATTTTGTACATGAGAAGGAGATAAAATTGTGCGCATAGAAGATACTACAGATGCGCATTATGCATTTTTTCTGAATTTCTCATAATAATTTAAAATTACAACAATTTTATTGTAAATGCGCGTTTGTCATAATTTATAAGGCATCGAAGATGATTTTGGTAATGCTTTAATAAGCTAAATAACATCATAACGTTTAACAAATTATAAATGAAAGATCAAATGCGTCCTACGAAAACTTAACACTGTATAATTAATATTATACTGAAAAGTTATTAAGACGTAAAATATAGTTACATAATTATGTGTATATGGTATGATTGTAAATATACTGATTGCTATTTATACCACTAGACAATAGTTTATTTAATTTATGATTATTTATAATTAAAATAAAGAAAAAAGGTACAAACATTAATTTTTTCCGTCAAATTTTAAGAAAGATAATTAAAATGTTCACAGAGAGATTATATTTATAAAATTACATAAGGAAGTTTTTTGATCGTGATCGACTGATTATTTTAAACCTTTTATAGCATTACACACATACACTTTGCCAAATTACAAAATATATTTAATAAAAGATATAATTATTTGAGTAATTACGTATAATTTGAAAGGTTGTCAATAAAAAGTACATTCCTAGTGTAATTATGATTTTTATTATTACATATAAATATTCGTAAAAATTTTATATAGATTGAATATTATTAAAATAGTCATAATAATAAAATAAGTTTCGTGTAAAAAAATTTTTTACGTTAAAAAATACACAATAAAAATAATTTATATTCTTCTGTATTTAAAAATTATGTGTGACATAACTCATCGTTTCATAATACGAGACATAGGTCAATCATGTAAATTATTCATGTCTTTAGACACGTTTGGAATAACAATGGGTATTCGTCGAATCCGATCGTCATACGAAGTATTCTTACCGAATGTTATAAAAGAAGACTAGAGCCATTTCATTTCACAAGTGGAGGCACTTTACTATCCAGTAGGAAGATATACTTAGTTGCAACGTTTCGCTTGATTTTGGCAATTATATTCACGTAAATATACATTAAGTAGAAAGGTAATATTCATCGTATACATTGACAACAATGAGAAACTTACAACCACGGTTGCCAGTTCTCCGGTTTTCTGCTAGAGACTTTTCGATTTTTGAGACCAATCTTTGATTCTTCGGCAAACGGAAAAAAATCGCCGATTTTTCGCTCTCAAAAAATTTCGGTAATATTTTTGTGCAATTAATAACAAAAGTTTAAAAAAACGTTTAATAAAAAAAATAAATATAGAGGAAATAATATGTTATTTTACAAAATATAATTATTACGTTTAATATTACAAATGTTTATTTTAAAATAATATCATTTGTAGTAAAAATAATATTAAACATATGATAAAAGGCAAGAAAACCAAAGAAGTAACGATTATAATAAGATATATTCTTTTTTTAAGTCTTATGTTCATTACGTTGTAGCGTTATATTGTCTCTTGTGTTGTAGCAGTGCGATGTACAGTACAAAATTAAGGTTATTAAAGTTAATGTGTAAAAGATGAGTACATATTCCAAAGGTTGCGTGTTTGCAATAATTGAAACTAAACCGATGAGAACATGCCGTAACGTCAAGCTGGATCTTGGATGCTTCTAATATATAATTTCGTATGAATTTATATACTACGTATATAAATTCTTAAATGCGCGCTGAAATTTTTTCAGACTTACAACGTAAACTCTAATAAACTATCGCAGTACTATTACGAGTTAAATTGACTAACAATCTAACAATTTTGATGCTCGTAGCATCTTGGATCTTAATAATGTTGAATGACATATTAAAATCTATGAATAACATATTAAAAATCTGTAAATAATTAATTTACTAATTTAATGTAAATAATTGAAATTGTTTTATGCAAGGAAAAAAGTATATATACAATACAATTACACAAAGGAAATAAATTTGTTTAACAATAAACCGTCAAGCATTGCGCGAAGAAGACCTTCTTTTTTTATAGAAGTTAGCACCGATCTTCGGCTGAACAATCAAATCGTCGGCGCATTCAGTGACAGTCAGTGGTCGGCATTTGGCAACCGTGATTACAACGCGAGAATTATCCCGTTAACATTTCGTGAAGCCATCGATAATTATTACGAATTCATATTTAAATATCGATGTATATTCTTGATAAGCACGATATTATTGTATTGACGTGTATCTAAACACAGGATTTTCTATAATATATAGTGCATATAACTAAAAAAATATTCTTATTGTGTTCAACCAAACGATCATTTCTGGCTAGGTAATATAAATAAAAAATTATTTATTTATTTAAAATTTTTACATACATGTTTGTGTTATTAATTTTAAGATAATTTCTATATTCTTCTTTTTAATTAAAAACGAATTCAAATAATAGCTGCATAAAATTTATATCAATAATATTTATATACAAATTCTGTTCCTTAAAACTCAATTTATTGAAATATGATAATTGGAAGTAATATTCGAATAATATTTGTACAGATATTTGAAAAAAATTCGCATGGCGTTTCTAAAAGTATTATTAAATGTTGGGTTAATATTCATCGCTGCAACGACTGTTTCTGTTGATGGAGATTCAGAGAATGATGACTTGAATACGACAGTCAATTACCGTTTACCAGACAACGTAGTACCAGTGCACTACAATATCGGACTTATACCGTATATTGAAGAGAGTAATTTTACCTTTGATGGTAAATCCAATATCATCATCGAGATTCGTCGTGCAACGCGGGACATAAGTTTACATGCATTGGATTTAATAATAAATGAAACAGCAACATTACTGATAAACAGCGATACCGATATTTATGCACCGGAGGTGCATAATTATGATAACGAAACAGAAATCTTGACCCTTCATTTCGATGATGAACTATTCCCTGGAATTTATAGTTTATATATACAATTCACCGGTATTCTAAACGACGATTTGCATGGTTTCTTCAGAACATCGTACATCAATGAGAATGGAGAAAACGTGTAAGTACAAAAATGTTAAATATTAAAATTTCGAAGATATTTTTAATTATTATACATTATTCTCATATTATATAATTTATTAAAATTATCCATTCGTTTACTTATTTTTGCACAATCGTTATTATAATATATGTCAAAATTTTTAATTTATGTAGAACTTATAAAGAGAGAACATCATTATTAATTGAATATTTTCTCTAAATGTATAATTATATATTATTAGATATATATATGTATACATTTTACATCTCTTCTAAATTTATAGTAAAATATTTTTATACGTTTTTAAAACAAAATTTTATCTAAAATATTTTTCTAAACATTTATAATAAAAATGTAAATTTAGATTGTAGTCGAAAATTTGATTTTAAAAA
>NW_017278534.1:2254064-2266253 GCF_001594065.2 Cyphomyrmex costatus | reverse complement strand
TCTCTCTCTCTCTCTCTCTCTCTCTCTCTCTCTCTCTCTCTCTCTATTGGAATAATTAATCATTTTATTATTCCAATAAAATTATGTTATTAAATTTCTAAAGAAGCATATGCGTTTGCCCTCATTCAAAGACATCAAGGACACATATGTCACAACCAGATTGCAAAAATGAATATTATTATTCAAATATAATTCCTAAACCGCATTTATACATTTTCCAAACATTTCGCTCGTTTTAATAGTAGCTGATAAATTTATCAGTTATTGAAAGCATGCCATATTCAAATATAATAGGTGGTTGGCCGCATCACATTTCGAGGCAAGTTGGGCACGACGAGCGTTCCCGTGTTGGGACGAACCGGCATTAAAAGCCACTTTCAATATCTCCATAAAGCATCGACGAAATTATACAGCTGTGTCAAATATGCCGATACGGGATCAATCGGATGACGAAGACAACATGATGTGGACACACTTCGACATGACTCCCATTATGTCTACTTATCTCGTAGCATTTGTAGTGTCCGATTATGTACGTATTCCTAACGCAGATGGAACGTTTAACATGTGGTGCAGATCGGCATTGGCTCCGCACTCAAAATTTGCACAGGAAGTTGCTCAAAAGGCTAGAGACATACTGACAGAATATACCAACATCACCGATAAAGTTCCAAAAACGGATCATTTAGCAGTTCCGGAACTGACAGCTGGTGCCATGGAAAATTGGGGACTTATTATTTATACGTAATACAATATAATTTAAGAGAAATATTAAAAAAACAGCTCTTATATTTGTGTCGTATTTTCCTTGCATCACAAATAGAAAATTCTTTATGATTTTATATGTATATTATATAATTTGCATATTATCAGATTATTGATACATGTATGTTTGTGTTCAATGTTACATGATTGTGTAAAAACTCTCTGAAAGAAAATAGTTCCTATTAAAAAAAATTACGTCACGAAGTTACATAACGAAATCATGTAATTAAGACAAGTAAATAATTGTTCTAAATCAGTACGTAATTTTTTAAATTTAAAAATCACATATGACAATGTTTTTTTCTGCTATTTCTAACATTCGATTCTTTAAAATTCAATAAATAAAAAATCACACAGTAAATTACTTTTTTAATATCAAGTGATTTTTCAAATTACGTAATTTAAAAAATTACGTACTGCTTTGTAACAATTTATTATGTGATTTATTTGTCTTGATTATATGACCTCGTTATATAACGTGACTTTTTTCAGTAGAGTTTCAGAAACATAGAATTTTTTTTCAATTGTAAATCGATTTCTATTTTTTATGTTTAAATTATATATTTTTGAAACAATTTTAAACATTTTTACCAATTCAACTCCGTATTTAAGACGGCCGCATTAAGCAATTGTGAAGAAGGTATAAGATGAATAAGATGATGCAAGAAATGTAAAAATATAATAGAATTATATTTCAGATTAAAAAAAATTAAAAATAAAAACCTACAATTATAAACTGCAAATTATCATAATAATAAAAACTTATAGATATTTAATTTAGACAATTGTATGTAAACATTGTATGAACAAAAAGAAACAATATATAACAGACAATGAGTTATAAAATCATTTTTAGAGAAAAAGACTTTACGTACAATGAAAAAGAAGATACACTGTTTCGTAAACAACGAGTAGCAGTAACAGCAGCACATGAAATGGCACATCAATGGTTTGGTAATATGGTCAGTCCGTCATGGTGGTCTCACGTGTGGCTAAATGAGGGATTTGCAACATTCTTCGAAGAATATATTCTCAACGAGGTAAATATTGTTTGTTATTAAATTGAATTTATATTCACATGCATGTATGCATTTAAAAAAATTGTATGATAGATAAATAAAATAATATTGTAAATTAATTAAAATATTAAATCTGTATATTCGACTACTAAATATGTATAAAAATAATGGCATTTTGTTATGGCATTCTGTACCGAAAGAAATGTCATCAATAATTACATATATTTAGTAATTAATAATTAAATTAAAATAGATTTTTATCATTTTTATAATAATATTATGTTTATTAATTTTATACTTTATATTCTTAATCTTGAAATTTTCTAAAGGTCTATATGTTTCCAGATTTTCAAAGATTGGCGTGTAATGGACCTTTTTGTTGTCAAGGTTCAACAAGAAGCTCTTCATGCTGATGTTGCTAAGAAAATGAAACCTATTGTATTCGAAGTTAAAACTCGCAAAGAAATTGATTCACATTTTTCTTATTCGAGTTACGGCAAAGGTGAGTAAATGTAAATAAATCTTTTAATTTCCTTGAACGTAGATAATACAAAGTGACAAGAAAGATAATAATGAAAAGAGGATTTATATATATATTTGCTATTTATTCATACATGAAATTTCTTACAAGAACATGAAGAAATATGCGTTCTATTTTAAATTCCAAAAATTGATTTTTGTCTGTCATATTTACAAATTTATGACGTCATGTGATTTTAATATATTAATTGTGCTTTATGATGTTAATTATCACAGCACCTGCTATACTGCGCATGTTACAGCATATTATTACTGCTGAAGTATTTCGGAAAGGTATTATTAAATATTTATACGAGCAGTAAGTAACACATAAAATATATAATTTTTTATATTATACATATATATACGAATTATTATAATGCAGCGTATAAAGTAAATATAATAATAATATTAGGGGAGACCAAGGCCGGTTGTCAAAAAACGGATTGATTTTTAAAATGCTTATGTAGGGGTTTTCGGGATCTTGATCGTTAAATAACACTCAGGCGATGCTGAACACATAAACTTTATTCGCAATCACATACAATATCAACATGTCTCTTCGCGTCGGATAGTCGGCACACGTCGTACAACGCGCAACGCTTCGTACAAGACCCCTCGTGCGCGCCGGAAACGATGGGCTTGTGCTCCCTCGTGCGTTCTCTCGCGAGAACAGAAACGCGGCTGCCACTACAGGCAGTATCGCTAGGGAAACGGAGGCTCGCCCGCGGCGTTCGAATAAGTGAAGATCAAGCTACCCTTCACTTATATAATTCAATTTATATATAACATAATAAACAAAAAATATAAGAAACTGATTTTTTGCATTAATTTAATTTTCATTGTGTAGTCAGTTCAGTTCGGTTACTTCCGACGACTTATGGAACGCCTTTCAAGCAGTCCTCGATGAATCAGATGTTCCACATAATGCTTATACATTGAAAGAGGTAATGGATACCTGGATAAAACAAAGACATTTCCCTGTGGTACACGTGACCCGAAACTATGACACTGGTGAAACAATACTAACGCAAGAACATTTCCATCTGAAAGGCGAAAATGAACATACCGATAGCGATAAATGGTGGATACCTTTGACTTTTGCTACGCAGTCAAAACCCGATTTCTCTAGAACTCTACCCATTCAATGGCTACGACCACAAGATAAAAATATAAGTATTAACGGAGTCGATCCAAATGATTGGATCATAATTAATGTACAACAAACAGGTGAATATGCCATACGTATACATTTACCAGTAATTTTAGAATAGTATGTATTATTTTTGTGTACTCTATAATTTGTGTCTCTCTTAAGTCTTCAAAATTTTAGAAATAATTTATTTTATAATTTATAATAACAATTTATTTGTATGTACTTGAACATGAGAAAAAAATATTCAAACATTTCTTAATAAATCTTGATTTAACGATACGATTTGTAATATGAATTAATTTCTCGACAGGATTCTATCGCGTTAATTACGATAATTTAAATTGGCGAAAAATTGCAAACTATCTCAACTCCGACAACTATACAAAAATACATGTACTTAATCGAGCTCAAATCGTTGATGACGCCTATCATCTTATGATCACAGATCAACTCGATATCGAGATATTTCTGGATCTTGTAAATTATCTGTCTCGAGAAACCGATTATATAGTTTTATATCACATGTTTAATTATTTTATCATGAATGAGGAAAAATTTTACAAAATTTTAGAAATTGATTATTTCAAGGTAATAATATTACATTTTATAATAAAAAACATATTTTTAATATTTTATTAAGTAGAGTAGAGAAGGTCTATTAAATTAATTTTTTTATAATCCTACATACAGCAATACGTACTACATATTTTGAATGGCATTATTAAAAATATAGGATACGAAGAAGATCCTGCAGAGAATGAATTGATAAAGCTTACAAGAGTCAATACCTTAAAATGGGCATGTCGTTTTAATCATTCCGAGTGTAAGAGAACAGCCGCTAATAAACTAAATGAAATTCTTGCAAATCCTGAAACACACAGGTAATTTTATTGAGATGAAGTTCTTACATGTGCGACGTAGAATAATATAATAATAAATTAATTATAAAACACAGAATTACAGACTAATCTTTTTATTTAAAAAAATAGAATATCCAGAAACTTAAAAGAATGGATATATTGCAATGGTATGATGCAAGCCAACAAAACTACTTGGAATAAATTACTGGATACATATTTCATTAACCAAGACAAACATTTATTAGAATACTTGTCTTGCTCTGAAGATCCTGACATTCTGATCAATTTTATAAATACAAGTGTCTCGAATGATTTAATAAACAATCATCACTATGACATTATTCAAAATATTATTCAGCAACATTCAGATAATGACGCGGTACTTAATTATATACTAAAAAATTTAGAAAAAATTACACCTAGGTAATAACATTTTTTACTAATTATAGATAGATATAATGTTATATTCTCTCTTTTATCTACTAATTATAAATCGTTTATAAATTTTTTTAGAAAAATTTCAAAACAAACAATGTTAATGGCTGTTGTTTTTAGCGTACATTCTAATGAACGACTTGATAAGGTAAATTTTATTATTTTAGATGTCATGTGTCTTTACTTAATCATAATCAAATTTATTTACTTTTATCTTATCATTTCAATAATTGTACTTACTTTATAAATACTTTTAAATGGTATACTATCATTTTAAAGTAATACAAATATATATATATATATATGTAGTAATAAAACAATTTTTAAAAATACAATTTTATTCGTTAAAAAAATCAATTTTTTTAAGAATTTATACTAATAAAATTTGTAATAATTTATAATATAGATAACTGACTTTGTGAAAAATAATTTCAACGAAGAAATATCTAAAAGGATGCAAAATATAATAGAAAACCAAAAATCTAACTTGGCAGAAGAGTATAAAAAATTTTCATCGTTTTTAATACAAAATAAAACTGTAAAAGAATTATAACCAGTTAAAAAAGAATATCTTTTAAAATAAATATTATCTTTATTTCTAATATTTATATAATACTTGGAAAAAAACTTACCAAAAAGTTCCTTTCTTTTTATTTAAAATAAGTTATGTATTTTATATCTTTTCTATTTCTCTTATAATGTACATCTTAATATATATATTAATACCTTTGTTTTGCTATTTAAATATATATTTTATATTACAATGTTGTGTGTATATTTATATTTTTTATATCAATTTATATTTATTATATAATTACTTTTTTATCAATATTTAAAGTTATTTAATGAATATTATTTTTTATATTTTCTTAAGCTATACTTATATATTTTTAATAAATATAATCTTCTAAAATTCTTACATTTAAATATTGTGCTCAACAATTTTTACTATTATATCTGTTAATAATGCAAAAACTGTTAATAATGCAATATAAAAGCACATTTGAAAGTCGTGCCATAACATTTATACGTAACAAAATTACAAGTATTTGTCTTGCTTTGTTTCTTCGAAAGGATTATTCCTTATTAATATCAGACGTTTCTGAAAATCGGAGCAAAGATTTTATAAACGAGAAGCAATAGCGTCTCGGCTAGTACAATCACTACAATCGTCACCTAACACCTAACACCTAACAACATAAATACGCAAAAAGAATAATTTATTATAATAGTAAATATCCATTATAACGCAATTAGATCACTTCTACATAAAAATAATGAAATATTACCATTAAACTAATCAATATTAAGTACTTACTATTTTTGTATATAAGAATTCTCATATTCTATTTCAAAATAACGATTTGAATTTTAAATTATTCGATGAATTTTAATTGAATGTATTCTTTAATCATAGCATTATTACAACATTTGTATTTTTACATTTGTATTTTGAATTTTTACTAAGAAATAGCGTTTAATAATTAAATAAATAATAATTTCATATATCTTCGTAATTATTTATAAAAATTACACAACAATCATCTAAAGTATTCTCAAACTAACACGTTTATTATGTCCATAATAATGAATATAACATTATATATATAATTATATATAATTTTATATAGTTATTATATATATAATTATATATAACTATATGTATATAGGGCTTTTTTCCGGGACTACCATTTGTTTGTGGAAGCTATTTAAAACTAAATTCATCCTTGAACGTGATACTCACTGCTATTGTTTAATATGCTTAATCCGCTTAATTAACACTGCGGTCACGTTAGTTGTTTCGACGCAGAGACGCATTTCCACATTTGTTATACTTTGCAGTATTATGTTCACACTTCTCTGATAACGCGAAACTACGTTTCTAAATACGAGGTACGCATGTGCTTAAGTTCTATTAAAATATTTTAAACATTAAATTAAAAAACAGGAGATATTACCTATCTATTATTATTTTTAAAAACAATATTATATATATATATACATATATAAAAACAAATAAAATTCTAATTAAAAAGTAATAAACCATAATTTCATCAAATTATAGTTTATTAATTTAATACAAATTGCTTAAACTTCTACGTAAATTTAAGTTACGTACTAAACTAATGTAATTCGAAAATTAAAAAAATTAATTCTAAAATACAATTAGCATTTATTCAAATGACAAGTCAGTAAATGTGTAGTAATAACAATATGTAGAATAATTATTTTCTTTTATTCTACTTTTTGTGGAATTTTAATAGGAAAAAATCTTTTTATAATATTTATGAAAAACTTAAACTAATTCTATTACTTTTTCAGAATGCTGGCATGCAAAATTATCTACATCAGTGTCTTTGCATTCATCGCAATAGACGCCGCTGACATACAAGATTCAAATCTGAATGATAAGGAAATAAATTATCGGTTACCTAATCACACAAAACCTCTGTTCTATGATCTTAAATTGAACCCGCATCTTACGTCAGACAACTTTACATTTGATGGCGAAGTATTCGTCCATATTGAAATTCTGAACCAGACTAGAACTATCACGTTGCATACGAAGAAACTGACAATAGATGAAAACGCATCTTTCCTGAAAACCAACAGTGGATTTGATTTTTACGTTCCCGCTACATATAACATTAACAATATAACTGAATTTTTAATTCTTGGGTTTGACAAAGAACTACCTATCGGACATTATACTTTACATTTGAAATTTGCTGGTATATTAAATGATAGATCATATGGATTCTACCGAAGTTCTTATATTAATGACACAAAAGATGTAGTGTAAGTATGCAATCATTTATTATCGGTTTCTGAATTAAAATATATATAAAAAATGAGATAATGGATAATGTGTTAGTAATTTATATAAATAAATACTTGATAAGTACATATATATAAATAAGAACGCTATATGAAATAAAAATAAATTATTGTTTTCAAAATTATAATAACAATTGAAATTTTAACAGATGGTTTGCTGGGACAAATTTTATGGCAACTTACGCACGTGCTGCTTTTCCCTGTTGGGACGAACCAGCATTGAAGGCTTCTTTTAAGATTGCCATCAAACATCATCGTAATTACACGGCCATTTCGAACATGCCGATTTCCGAAGAATCGGAAATCGACGAGAATGATGGAAAGATATGGACACATTTTGAAGAATCGCCTGTCATATCAACGTACCTAGTCAGCTTCCTAATCTTCGATCTTCGTAATATAAGCAATTCCGATGGAACCATCAACGTCTGGAGCAGAGGCAGCGTAATTTCCTCAGCAAGTTTCGCCCACGAAGTCGCCCAGAAGGCGGCAATTGAATTGGAACGATACACCAACAGTTCCGTTCGGCTGGCCAAAATCGATCATGTTGCGCTTCCTGACAGATATGTTATTGGATACAATAAGGGCATGGAAAGTTGGGGGCTTATCACTTACAGGTAATATCATGATATGTGCATAGAAATGCAATAATATGTGCACAGAAGAATAAGGAATGGCAATATATCAAATATCGGTAATATCTCATAAACGCTTGAATGAATTAAAAAACTAATTCATATGAGCCTATTGATTATCTTGATTTTTTAAAAAACTAATGTTATATATATATGAAATCACATTAATTTTGTATAGTTGAAAACTTTTACATCGTAACACTTATAAAAAAGTAGAATATTTCAAAACGTAGACATGTATTATTCTGCAATTTCGCAAATTTTGTCTGTATATAAAGTATTACATCTGCAAAAATATTCTTTGTCTTCGCTTTGAGTTTCTTATATACTTTAACATACTTTTACATTAAAAAAATAGTCTTTTAACATTATACATAATATATACATTAGAATAATGTGTTAATTATTTTAAAATATTTATAAAATTTATAAAATAAAACTTTTACATTATACGTTTGGTATACATATATATTATAATTATATTATCTATAGAGAAGCTACGATACTGTACAATGAAAAGGAAAGTTCAATTGATGAAATGTATAGAATTGCAAATAATATCATTCATCAATCGAGTCATCAATGGTTTGGTAATGTTATTAGTCCTTTATGGTGGACTTATATATGGATGAATGGAGGCCTTGTGGAATATTTCAAATACTATACTGCTGATAAGGTAAAAATTTGGTAATAAAATTTACAAATACATTTTATTTTATTTTATGATCAAGCATTTTAAAAATGTATCATTATATACATGTATTCATCTAACAATTTTCATAAAATGTATTTACGATTGTTTTCTAACAATATTAATATATTATAAGAAAAGAAATTTCAGAATTAGAGCATATACTATAATTTTAATAAATATAATATACGTAAATATACATAAATATTAATTAGATTTTTTATATTTAGATTTATAAAGATTGGCGAATTATGGATTTTTTAATTATGGAAACGCTAAATTCAATCCTATTTTTGGACAGTTTGGAATACACACAACCTCTTAATTTGGAGCCTTATACTATTAAAGAAATTCAATTCAAATTTTCTTCATTAAAAAATCAAAAAGGTAAAATATTAAATAATAACTAGAGATGATTTAAAATTAATTTAAAATTATTTTATTAAAAGATAGCAAATTCTTTCTTAAAAATTACGATTGTCATTTCAGCTTCTTTGCTTTTACGAATGCTTTCACATTGTCTCTCTGATGACATATTCCACACAGGACTCATCAGATATCTTAATAAACAGTTAGTAAAGTATTATAATTTTATACAAAAATAAATATACATTGTAGCATATATTTTCAATTTGGTTATTAAGTTATTATAATATTATTTAAGTATATAATAGAAGCCATTAATACAATATATAGCTAACAATTGTCTAACATATTATAACGAATAAACATTTATATTAGTTTATTATGTACGTATATAATTATTATACGTTGTCTTTTAATGTACATATATAATATATATATATACATATAAATCACAAATATATTGTTTTATAATTTAAAATATGTTTACGAGTCATCTCAGAATGTTATATGTATATGCATGAGTATTATGACTTCTTAAGCAGTATCTCATAAAATTATTATAAAAGTTACAATAATGCTACAATAGGTAATCTATAAAACAATATTTATCTATAAAATAAATTATTAGCAAATACGGCGCAGCTAAACCTGAAGATTTATGGACTGCTTTGCAAGATGCATATGATGAATCAACGGTATCTCAAAACAAATTCAAAATTCAAGAAGTAATGGATACCTGGATCAAACAGAAAGGATATCCTCTTATTACAGTAACCAGAGATCAACTTATTGGAAAGATAAAGATTACACAGGAATATTTTCAACCATATAAAAAAATAAGTATACGTAAAAATCTCATTAGTATCAACACAGATGTTACGAATATGAAGTGGTGGGTACCAATAAATTTTGCAACTCGCACCAATCCAAATTTTTCATCAACCTTAGCAACGCACTGGTTGTCGCCAAAAGCTGAAGAGCTTGTAATCGATGGTATTGATCCACAAGATTGGATCATCGTAAATGTTCAACAAACTGGTAAGACTTATATGTTTCCTACAAATCTATTAACTATTACCACTTTGTTGTATATTTAATTATATTACAGAAAAAATTTATTAAATATTAATTAAAAAATTCCATCTTTGATAATATATGAATTATACTGAAATTTTAGGTTTTTATCGTGTAAATTATGATACAATGAATTGGTTGAAAATTGCTGACTATCTAAATTCTGAGAATTACACAAAAATACACGTGCTTAATCGCGCACGAATAATTAATGATGCAATTCACCTTATGTTCACGGATAAATTAGATCCCAGAATTTTTATGGACCTTACAAAATATTTACGACGTGAAACAGATTATGTAGTGTGGTTCTCATTGTTTAAAATTTTAAGAGACGCAACCAAGTATTTTGCTTATAATGGAGGAGGTGAATTGCTTAAGGTAAATTACAATTTTACTTAAAATGCAAGAATTACTTTTAAAAATCTATGCAAGAATTATTAAGAAATGTTTCAGATAACATTATGTGTATAGAAAATTAAGAATAAACCCAATCTTTAACAACTTTAAAAGTTGATTTTTAAAATACATATTTCTATTTCATTATAGTAATTAGTTAAAACACTCTGCATTACATTTATAGTATCAATATATCATAAAATTTATTATATAATTTTAGCCATACATTCTGGACTTGATGAATAATATAGTAGAAACTGTCGGTACACAGGATCGCCCAAATGACGATTACTTCACGAAATTTACGAGAAATGCAATTCTTGAGGATGCATGTGTTTATGGTCATCCTACATGCTTAAATGAAGCCTATACTCAATTAATTGATTATTTAAACAATTTAACGATATTTTCAAATAGGTAAATATAAGATATTGTAGGTATATAGAAAAAAAGAAAAATTAATAATATGTAATATATGTACTAAAATAATTTGTTATGCAAAAATTATTTTTACTTTATTAAATATTTATTTGCTAAAAATAAATAATATTAAGAATGATTCTTTTTTATATAACATTGCTAAAAATTCTATTTTAGAACTTCATTTCATAAGAAAAGATGGATATTTTGTAATGGTATAAAACGAGCGAATGAAACTATTTGGAACAAGTTGCTATATATGTACACAAACATGTCTGAACAAACATTATATTGTTTGGGACACTCTAGAAACTCGACTATTATCGATAAATTTTTAAATATGACTATATCTGAAAATACGCCAATTGCGAAGAATGATATTCATCGTGTTATCTATTCGGTATTAAATGGAGATTTTCCAAATGTTGATGTAGTCTTGAATTTTATTATGAATCATTGGGATAAACTTATAACTATGTAATTATTATATCTAAATCTAATGTAATAAAAATTGTATACATTCTTTCGATCACAAAATTGAATAACACATTAAATTTTTTATTATAGAATTGACCCAGTGAATTTGATATATGATATTAGTTGGAATATTGTATCCAGGAAACAAATCCAAAAGGTACTGATTTTACAAAAAAAGAGTCATAAAAAATATATAATATTATATATATATATATACTTTTAAAAAAAGAAAAATTTATAGTTAAAAATAGTATAGTATATAAATATTTTATATATAGTACATATATTTTTTTTACCTTGTATACAATCGTACATAGAATAATGTTTTATATAAAATAATATAATTACAATACTTCATTTCAAATGAAAGCACTTTTAGATAAGCTTGGAATGGAAGTACCACAAATTATAAAACTTCAAGAACAAAATGTAGACTTGATAGAAACAATAGTAAATAAAATTCGCATATGGCTAATACATAAAGGTTCAAATTCATCTACAAATGTTATATTACAATAAATTTGATAATTTTATT
>NW_017278534.1:2150901-2253928 GCF_001594065.2 Cyphomyrmex costatus | reverse complement strand
CGATCAATAATATAATTAAGAACAATTACTATTAATTATACTTCACTAGAAAATATTATAATCAATATTAATGTAAAAGCAGAATTATAAATTTATTACGTATGTACACAATTAATTATTAAAAAATGTGTAACTATACTGAAATACATGTATACTTTTCAAAATTATAATTGATATTCCGGCATCAAGTGCTAAAAACGAAAAAAGACGAGCAACCATGTACTAAAAAAAAATACGTCACAAAGTTACATAATAAAATCATATAATTAAGACAAGTAAATACGTAACAGATTATTCCGAATCAGTACATGATTTACTTTTTTCAATTATATTACATATTTTGTAATTTTATGACGTGATTTTTTTCAGCTGAGAATAATTAGATCTTCTCTCTCTCTTTCTCTCTCTCTCTCTCTCTCTCTCTCTCTCTCTCTCTCTCTCTCTCTCTCTATGCGTGCGTGCGTTCGTGCGTGTGTGCATGTGTTCAAAATATCAAGAAATAAAGTTAACATTTATATATTAAACTTCTATCCTACTTAAATATTTTTTCTTGATGACGCTTTAAACAAAACATAAATTATAAAGTTACAAACTAAAAATAATCAAGATTATATTTTTGTATTACATTCGCTATTCATTATTATCAGAAGTGATATCGCTTTATCATAATATTGTATATGATATATAGTAAAAGGGTATTGTATATTGCGTTAAATGCAATTCTACATCTACACTTATAATAGAGAACAGAGATTATCACGGTAAATACACTGTTGTCACATGTAATGTTATATATGTTACATATATAAGTACATAGATAACAGATAAAAGAAGAAAATCAGTTAATAGAAATTTCCAGTGCAGATCAGTTCTTTCATTAAAATGAAACTATATAATAAAATTCTAAAAACAAAAGAATTTTAAATAAAATAATTTCGCATTATTATAAGCGAAATTATAAAATCTTTGATTATTATATAAAAGTGTGCGCGTGCGCACATAAGCGTTTCAAAATACATAAACAATTTATTATATATGTATGATATAAATATATTTATGATGATATGTACCATTTTAAAAATTCATTGTAATTTCTTATAATATAGTTGCTTACAATATCATTACTCTGGTAGATATTTACATAATATGTAAAATATTCTACCTGTCATTATAATTTAAGTAATTTATTAATGTATATGTTTAATTTGTATGTTCGTTTGTAAAGTATAAAGAAAAAACAATCTAAATCGAGCGGTAATAAGATTTTTTAATTAATAAATTTCTAGTTTATAATATTACTAAGAGAGAACCGACATAAAATAAAAATATATAAAAGTATAAAAATAATATCGAACGTTTTGGAACTCACACACACACAATACACACACACACAGGGCCTTCTTCAGCGATTCATAAAGATGTTTTGATGTCGACGATATGAACGCATAATCGATTAATCCAGTTTTAGTCCATTTCGTCCTAAAATGGATGTTTTTAATAAGTCGAAAACGGTAACAGTGGATGTTTTTAAAACGTTTTTAATATACTTATGGATTTAAGTTGGATGTTTTTAATATGTCCAAAACGTCCAACATTTACGTTTTAAATACCATATATTTTTAAAACGTTACTGTGCTGTATGTCATTACAAATGTATTCTATTCTATAAAAATATATATTATTTATCAGACTTTTTTATTATCTCAAAGGTAATAATCAGTAAGTGCAAATTCTAATTATGAAATATAATGTAAAACTTGATTTGTAGTCGGGCTGTGTGGCTCCGCGGTAAAGACAGTGGCTTTGTGATACGAACTACTACGAGGTAAAACTTGATTTGTACGTTTTTAACATAATCTTTTAAATTAGGATATTTTATATTACGATTTTTCATAAAGCAGTACGAAATTTTAATAAAATCATATAATTTGATTAATATAATTAAATAATTTTATGTCTTTGATTTAATCATTTTATTATTTAATAATAATCTATTAATTATTTTAAAACTTTGTTTTTTTCATAAAATATTATAAATAGTTTTATAAAATATTAAGAATAATCTTAAAGATATATTAAAGGTATATGAGATTGATTTGATAAAGTTGTATCTCTACACGGAAACTGCATTAATCTTAGATCAGCGATATAAATTGATTTGAGAACTTACTGCGGACAATTGTATAGTGATACAATTAGTAATAATAAATCTCACAAGTTCTAATCTATAATATCTTGTTGTTACTTTCGCGTATTTTTTCTAGATATTTAATTATTGATTTGTTTTAGCACGTAACGTTTTGTGCAAGCAAAGATACATGTGATAACAAAGTTTTATATGAAAAAATTACAGCATCGTCATTGACAATCCTGTGATAAGATATCAATAATACTATAGATAATCTCTGGGTAACAAAAACCAAAACGCATTTAATAAGCTCTCATTTGATCGAGAGCTATTCGTGCAAATTATTTAGAAACGTGCTGTGAAAATCGGATACATCTATTGTCGGCGATAGAAGTGTGACCACAAACCTTTTAGAACGTTATTTTGTTTAAATGTGATTGAAATATTAGAAAAGTGGTGAAATAGTTATTCTGTGGCGTCATATTATTACGGATTTAATAAACTTTTGTTTATTTATACAGAATTGCGGACATTTATAACATCGTGAAATAAAATATAAACCATGAAAAAATAGTAAAATAGGCATAAACGAAATGACACTTTTAGTAAAGGTAAGCACACTTAATTTGTAAATAGGTAAAAATTTTCAATTTTTGAAAGAATATTGTGTTAACGACACAAGTTTGCTCTGTAAGAAATATTGAAAATATTAAATCTCACAGACAACTTTTCCGTTTAATTTAATAGGTACACGCATAGATTTTTTCAAAAAGTATTTTATCAAGTTATTTATTTCTTTTAAAATAAATAATTGAGACAAATTTTATTTAAACAAAATACAAAGTAAATATTTATGCAGTGTATTTAATTAAATTACTAACTGAATAAAAAAATCCACATGTGTTCATGCATATAACGTGTCTACTAATATTTTTTCATACGGAATTCATGAAAAATTATACAATCCTTTCAGATGAGGATCTTGTGGGATTATTTGTTCCTTTGCACTCTAATCACATTACTCTGCGGAAACACAGCACACAGCTCCCCATTACACAATGGTAATTCTGCCTATTTCATATTTAATATACATACATTTTGTATCGATTAATCTTTCGAAAAATATTTATAAAAAAGTTGAAACGTATATATAATGCTGATACTCCTAATACATAAAATTATATATTTTTGCATTTTAGATAAACAAACATGCGTTCTTTTTAATATTTGTCCGTGTTTAAAAATAAATTTGAATTTCACAAGAGTATTACTATAAAATTTTAGCATTATAAAATTAAATGTCATTAGTAGTAATAATTTTATCTATCTATATAAATCTAAGAACATTTTCGATACAATTACTTTATTTGTCTAATTTTGTGACAATTTTGCATGAATAATTTTTTAAATTATTTCGTTTATGCGGCTTTAAGATAACTTATATAATTTTCTAGGTATATTTACGCAAAATCTGGATATCTCACAAAGTGATGACTCTATCGACTATAGATTACCAACAAACATTAAACCCCTTTCGTATGATATTATGCTGACTCCAAGATTTGATAACTTTTCATTTACTGGAGTAGCAAAAATTGAAGCTATAGTAGAAAGTGAGACTAACAATATTACGCTGCATGTGGGAAAAATTACAATTGAAACTGTGAATATTATAACATACGCGGCAGATGCAGCCTTGGAGACTTCGTATGACAATATTACTGAAAAATACACTATCACCGTTCCCCGTACACTTCCGAAAAATAAGAATATGGTAATTAGCTTTGCGTACAGTGGAATCTTGTCCGACGACATGATCGGATTTTATAGGAGTTCTTATTTCGACAAAAATGGAGAATTGAAGTAAGTGATATGACTATTTTATTAGTAAAAGAAATAATAAAAAGACTATACGCCATAAATATATCATCTCCAGTAAATGTCATGATGTTTCCTAATACGAATCTCTGTTTAAAACTAGATGGCTAGCTGCAACACAATTTGAATCGACACACGCGAGACATGCCTTTCCATGCTTCGACGAGCCGAGTTTTAAGGCAAAATTTATAATAAGAATAGCAAGAGACGATGAGTATAAGACTATCAGTAATATGCCAATGATAAAAAGTGAAAGATTGTAAGTATCAATAAACTTAACTACCGATATGTTTTCTTTTCTGAATGAATTTTTTTGCTTTAATATATATGTGTACATTTGCTTTCAAGAATACCTGGTGGCAAGATCTGGGATGTTTTCGATCAAAGCGTCCCAATGTCTACTTACTTAGTGGCTTTTGTGATTGCGGAATTCGAGTATCGTGAAGATATTTCAAATCCATTTAAATTTAAAGTATGGTCCAAACCATCCACTGTCAGTCAGACCCAATATGCTTTGGAAATCGGCACTGCAGCACTCAATTTGTTTGGTGATAAATTTCATCAAAGTTATACACTTCCTAAGATGGATATGGTAGCCGTACCTGATTTTGATGCCGGAGCTATGGAAAATTGGGGATTGGTGACATATCGCGAGAGGTATATGCTGTATGATGAAGAAGAATCATCGGCATTAGCTCAGCAGGATGTGGCTTCCGTGATCGCTCACGAACTCGCGCATATGTGGTTCGGGAATTTAGTAACACCAGAATGGTGGAGCTACCTTTGGCTTAGCGAAGCATTTGCTTCGTACTTTGAATACTTCGGTACTGCGGAGGTAAGATTTTTATTGTTATATAACCATCATCGAATATAGTTGAAATGTAATTTTGAAAAGAAAATCGATATTTATGTAAATGTTATAACTCTAAGTAACTTTTCTTATAAAATTTAATTTTGCTCAATTAATATAATTATAGATTAAGTACATTAACGATTTCAAAAATAAATACTTGATTTATACCTTGACATCTACAACAACATCAAGAAATGTAAAAAAAAATTTGTTATAAAATGTTTTAACATCTTTTACATTTTACAAAAAATTAATTAATTAATTTTGTTTTTGTACTCACTTTTGTTTGTTATAGCTCATGGAAGCATGGAACATGAAGGAACAATTCGTAGTAGATCAACATCAACCTGCATTAATAGCGGACGGTCTTGAATCTTCTCTTCCGATGACTCGGGACGTTTCCAGTACATCGCAAATCGCACAAACGGGAGATTCTATTACCTATAACAAAGGAGCCAGTATTCTGCGTATGATGAGTCTCATATTCGGAAATGAAATTTTTGAAGAAGCATTGAGAAGCTATATACAAAATAAGTAAATATTACAGTAAATTATAATTAATTGTATTTTTAAAAAATTAATCGATTTACTATTCAATTTTAAGATATTTATTGAAAACTGCATAACTTATAAAATCAGAAATAACTTGTAAGAACAACTAATTTAACAAAAAACAATTGGAAAAAGAGATTAAATTAATTTGATATCACAATTTATATGGATTATTTTCATTGAATGTACAAATTTTTAATTTCTTGCTTTTATTATTAAATTAATTGTAACATATATTATTTGATTACGCAAAAAATTGGTTTATTACTATTCGATTATATATATATTATATAAATTAGAAACGTTTTAAATTGATATTTCATAAAATCTATATCGCTTTTCCTTAATGTGTATTAAAGATTATACTATTATAAGACATAATGTATTTTTTAGCAAAGAGAAAGGATTAGGTCATCCAGACGCTTTGTGGGAAGCAATAAAAAATCAAATAAATGACGAAACAGATCCAAAAATAAACATTGACGTAAAAACAGTAATGGATTCTTGGACTACAAAAGCCGGATACCCTGTTATAACAATCGGTATTAATGACAATGGTGTATTGAATATTACTCAAGAACGTTTTCTTCTGAGAAATTTCGATGAAACTTCTACGGATATCACCTGGTTTGTCCCACTAACGTTTGCTACACAAAGCAAACCAGATTTCAATGACATGCTCCCAAAATATTGGATATCTACCGCAAGAAGCACCGTTTATTACGAAATTGATCCAAAAGAATGGGTTATATTCAATGTTCAATCATCGGGTTAGTATAGAATAGTGTTTTCAACTGCATACAAAAATAACTTACAACTTACAAAATATGTAAATAGTAATATCCTAATATCTAATACATTTATTTTATTAAACAGTATTATATTATTATTTTATATTAATTATTAAATTATTATTAACTTTGCTGGGATGTATTACATTTAAAAAAACAGAAATATTTTAACATAATAATTATGTGTATTTATTATATATTAAAAATATTAAATAAAAACTTTTAGAATTTAAATCTTAATACACACAATTGTTTGTATCTATCGAATTTCTTTTGTTTAAAATATTAGAAGCAACAAGTAATTATAATATTTATTTGAAAGTTATAATATTTATATACAATTTTTTAATTATAATCCTACAAATTTTTTAAAGATGTTATGGTATATGCAAAATTACTTAATAATTTTTGTATACTTATAATATAAAAGTGATGTAAATTACCAAAATACAAATGACGCATCGTGTATAAATACAATATAAAGGATCGGAAAATGATTGTGTGATATTGAGGGGGTTAATATTATAATTCTTAGATGAATTTACATAAATATTTTATATAAAAATTACTAAAATTTGATACTTTTATTGCAGGCTTTTATCGTGTAAATTATAACAACCGTGGATGGCAAAACATTTTCGATGTCTTGAAAAACGGCAATCTCGATGATATTCATGTATTAAATAGAGCCGCCATTGTAGACGATCTATTAAATCTGGGTAGAGCAGGATATCAAAATTATGATATGATTCTCGATGGATTACTTTATCTTAAAAAAGAAACTAATTATCTGCCCTTCAAAGCAGCATTTAATGGTTTCGAATATCTAAATAAGCGATTTGAAGGATACAAACTTCCATACTCCTTTTTTAAGGTTGATTTTTGTTAATTATAAAACACTAATTTGTACATAATTAAATAAACAGACTTATCTTAATTATAACTATTTACATTGTCTGTCATACACATTTTTTGAGTAACTTGCAATTAATAATTTTTTTAAATACATATTTAAGCAATTAAAATTCTAAGATATTTATATAAATTTAAATAAAAAATAACAAATCTGTTATACATTATTTCATAACAATATTTACTTCATATTTCTTTTTTAGTCATATGTCTTGTCTCTTATCGATTCCATAAACGTTGAACTAGGATATGAAGATAACGAAAATGATGACAGATTTACAGTTTTGTTACGACAAGAGGTGAATAATTGGCTCTGTAATAAATTTGACAATAACGAATGTGTAATGAATTACATAGAGAAATACAAACAGTGGAGAGAACATGCTACTGCTCGGTAAGAATATAGAAACATTATCTCATTTTTATTAAGATCTCCATAGTATATACATATGATATACACAGTAAAATTTAATTTTCCAGTAGCTTCTAGTATCTTTATAAAATGTTTGTGTATATCTATATGTGTGTGTATACATATATATGTATTTTATATATATATATGTATATATGAGCCCCTTAGTTGACATAATATATGCCTTATAAGCATAAGCCTTATGTCATTTGGCAACTAAAAGGCTCATATATACAAACTTTTTGCAATCTATTCCGTAAACAGCTATTAAAAAAAAAATATTTCAACTTTTGCGTATAATATTAAAAAAAATTGATTATAATTTATTTAAAATAATTTTATTATAATTTAGCTAATATATCAAATTGTTTAATATTCAATAGCATCAAACCGAATGAAAGACCCATAGCATACTGCACAGCCATAAAACATGGAACTTCTGAAGATTGGGAATTTTTGTGGCAGGAATACATTGATTCCGATTGTGCGACCGACCAAATGGTCATTTTAAAAGCTTTGGGATGCAGTCAGAATACTACTATCTTGGAAAAGTAAGTCTTGAAATATACGTTAAAACATTGTTTAAAACTACCGCTCAATGTATGGAAGTACTGTTATTTAAAGTAATAAAATAAAGATTACTTGTATTATAATATTTATTGTAGATAATAAGCTATCCAGCTTAAACTTTATCTAATCAATTGATATAATTAAAAATTTGTTTTCAAGACTCGATTAGGCTTTACACTTTACACTTTCCTCGATTTTTAAATCATACGAGTCAATTATTATTATCTATTATTATCTTTCATTATATAATTAAAAATGTTTATATTAATAAAATACAAGTAATTAAAATTTTTTTATTATTCTCGGTAGTGTTAATATTTGGCCTACATAATCGTAATTCTGATACAGAAGAAAATAGCGCTACGATAGAGTTTAAGCAAATATTGTATGTATACTATATATTTTTTCTTTCCAAATTAATTACTATTATTTTCGTGTAGATATCTGGATTCTGCTATTAGCGGTTATCATACCAGCCGAATTCGCAAACAGGATAGTACAAGCGTCTTTGCAGCCGTTTATAACTCTGGTATACTTGGCGCAGAATATGTTCTTGATTTTGTTGAAAACTATTACCAAAAAATGGAAGAATAGTAAGTTGTCTAATATTTTTATAATGCAGTATAATTTTATACAATATTAAATTTATAAATTATAATGAGAACTATTAGAACCATATTGAACATCAACACAACAGAATACAAGTAACATTTAATTGCATAAATAAACGCAATGTATTATTAATGTATCTGCGTATTAATATGTGTTATCATATACATAACGTACTCTATAATATATATTTTTTTCGAGTTATTTTGAATTCTACAAAATGTTATTTAAACAATATTGAGGGATGTATTGAAAAAAGATCATGCTATGATTTATAAGTATGCAACTCTCCTTTTAGCTATGGAGGACAGGGTACAATAGCCGCAATCCTCAATGCAGCATCGCAGCGTTTCTCTACCGAACGATTAGTAAACAAATTCGAAAAATTCATAAATGATCACGAGATAAACTTTGCATCGATCCAAAAATCTCTGATGAACTCCTTAAAGGTCGCTAAATATGAATTAGATTGGTTTTACTCCTATTCGACATCTACAACTCAATGGATGCAAACAAACGACAACTTAGAATTTCGCCTACCCAACAATATAAGTCCTAAACATTATTTTATTTCCCTTACGCCTCATCTTGATGGAAATTTTACCTTCGATGGAAAGGTGACGATCAAAGCAGACGTAACGGAACCAACAAGTCATATTATTTTACACTCATCGGAAATTGAACCTCACGGAGTAACTGTGAAGGCCGATCAGGCAACAGTGAAAATCTTAAAGGAAAAATTCGTAGATCGATATGACTTCTACAAGATATATCTCGCAAAAAAACTAACTACTGGAACTAAATTGAACATCAAAATTAAATACACAGGTCATTTGAATGATGAGCTTCGTGGCTTTTACAAAAGTTCTTACGAGAGTGAAAAAGGAGCCAGGTAATGTTGAACATTATTATTATGGTATTATTTCTTCAATTTGCGTCAATCAAGTTATCGTGTTAAATATTTTTTTAATATGCTTTTTATTTTTAAAAATTCGTGTTTTTATAAAAACTTTAAAACTTTCTAAAAATTAACATATTTACTATTATTTACTATAATTTATTTTATATTAATAATTATTTTATAATAACGCCTTAACAATAATTTTATTTTAAATTTTAAGTTATTATTTTCATTAAATAGATTTAAAAAATTAAAGGAGACAAATATAAGAAAAGTAAAGAAATACTTTTTTTATATCTTATTTCTTTTTATTTATAGGATAACTCCGGTATTTACGCCGCGCGGAGATTTACACCGCAGAAGTCAGAAAAAATAGAAGGAGTGGGAGTAATTTGCACGCAACCACTCTATTATATGCCTTTATATATGTTATATTAATGTTATGTTATGATTTCAGTTCTTTACTGTTAATATTAATAAAATTAGTATTAATGGAATTGATTTGTGAATATAGTAAGTAGTATAATCATATATCATAACTTACATAAAATAATTATTATAGAGATTGCAAAAGGCGTAATGATTATTTGGTAATATACATGTAAGTGTACAGATACTATAGGATGGAATGTAGTAAAATACGAGTACTTAGCTCTTATATTCTTTATTCACTCAATATCTTGTATATACTACCTGTTTAGGACGTACGGCATTTTTAACGGATAGGATTTATGTTCTATGAAAGCATATAAAATGCGGATTAGAATTCGTGTAATAAATGCATTTCAATATTACACGAATCATGTACATATCATAACACTTGTAATATATACAAAAGATTATATAATTATTATCTATTATTTTATATACATATTTATCATTCTTGTTCATTAATAAAATTTTGTAAACACATTTTATAGATTTGGTTATTTTACTTTTTATTTTTAAGCATTATTTATAAATTTTTCATACGCTATACATCTTACCTATGAATAGTCATATATTCCATCCCTACGAACAATACATACTTTTTACCGGTATAGTTCATTTTAAACATAGTAATTAACATTTAGTAAATTAAGTTTTTGTTAGGTGCGGCGTATATATCGGAGTTATACTGACTAAAATTCTTACATTAAAAATTAAATGTTAAATGTTTGATGTACTAGATGGCTTGCAGCCTCGCATTTGGAACCCGTTGGAGCTAGAAAAATGTTTCCTTGCTTTGATGAACCAGCAATGAAAGCGAAATTCACTATTCAAGTTATCGTGTTAGAGAAAGATGGTTATAAACCTATCAGTAATATGCCACAACAGGAATACAAGATAATGTATGTATAATATATTTCTTAAGAAGAATTTAACTGGATCTCTTTCTTACAATTTTCTATAATCAATTGCAAACATTTTATTTTAGTATTATATTATTACATTATATTTTAATATTATATTTCTTGTCTCTAATAAAAAATAGAAAAAGTTTAATATTAATAAATATTAATATTAATATTTTTAATACAAAAATGTACCTTAAAAATATTGTGTATTTGGAATATCAATTCGTTAAAAAGTATTACAATATTAAAAATAGAGAACATTATAAGTGTGCATTTGCCATTTTGAGAACAAAATTACATCACACATTATAAATCTCACTCAAACACAAAAGTGTTAATTAATTCTTTAAAAAATGGTTACAGCGATGGTGGTACATCACATACTTTCTTTGAGTCAGTACCGATGTCAACATATTTAGTGGCAGTTATTGTTTCCGATTTTGATCATAAATTTGAACAAATAAATGGAACTAAATTAGCTGTATACGCACGTCCCAACGCCATCAATCAAACCGACTACGCTCTATCTGTAATGTATCAATTGATAAACTTCTTCGAAATAACGTACGATCAGAAATATCCACTTTCAAAACTCTATATGGCTGCACTACCTGATTTTGGATCAGGCGCAATGGAAAATTGGGGTCTTTTAACATATAGGGAAACGAGTATGTTATATGACGAGAATCATTCACCGATCACAAACCAACAAGATATCAGAAACGTGATTGCTCATGAAATCTCCCATCAATGGTTCGGAAATTTAGTCAGTCCTCTGTGGTGGAAGTACGTGTGGTTGAACGAAGGATTTGCTAGATACTTCGAATATCATGCTCCTGCTCGTGTACGTAATTAATACACTCCTTCAATGTAATGTCGATTTATAATTATTTGAAATTTAAATTTTTAATGCATACAAAATTTTTCTAAGGATTACAAAAATGTTTAAGATATTTTTAGATTGCAAATATGACAATTGCATTTTTCTGTACATATCCTTCTATTGAACATTTTAGTATAATAATTAAATAAATTAAAATAAGAATACTACGCACTTAGTAATAAAAGTTTCTCAAATAATAAATTTATTATTTACATTTCAGGCATTTAATGATGATACGTTGATATCGCAATTTGTGGTTGACCAAGTACATTCTGCTTTCAAAGCAGATAGTTCCTTCTCTACACATCCCATGAGTCATAATGTAACAACTCCTCATGAAATTCAAAATATATTTGATACAATCACTTATGCAAAAGGTGGTAGCATATTAAGAATGATCGAAAAAACATACGGAACCGACGTGTTCAATGAGGCATTAATTGACTATCTGAACAAACGGTATATAATAATAATATCTTTTTTTATTATAAATATTCTTTTTAACAAATGGAAAGTTTTCTAATTTTAACTGGTAATTGTCAAACGTTCACTGAATTAAATTGTTATATATTATAATAATTGTCATGTTTCAGTTACAAATAAATTTAGCTAAATAAAAATGTGGGTTTAGAAACTGCAAAATGTAATTAATACACGTTTTCATATTTCTAATTGTTTGGATAAACACATTATCTGCTAAATTTAAACATTATTCCGATACAAAAGAAATTTTTAATTAACTGAGTAGGTTTTTAATATGTACATAACATGTATATATATATATATAAATATATATATAGCTAAAGTTTATCTAAAAAACAAATGAATTATGATTAAGTAACTGTAAATAAATAAACTATTTATGACAAATAATTTATTTAGAAAGACGAGAAGCTATCGTTTTAATATTCAAGATATATAACAATTTAAAATTCTATTCTTTATACGGATATTTTTGTCAGATAGAATAAATCACTTTATAATTAATTTCTTAGAAAATATAACTTTGCTATACCGGACCACTTGTATGAATCACTTCAACTAAAAGTAGATAAGAAAGGACTAAAAGACAATGTGAAAGTTATCTTAGACAAATGGACAACTCAACCTGGATATCCCATCGTTGATGTCTCTATTACAAAAGATTTTATAGTTATGACACAAAAACGTTTCTTCCTTAAAGAATATGAAAATGCTCTTGATGATACTATATGGCATATTCCAATTACATGGGCATTAGTTCAGAATAGTTCAGACTTTAATTATTTTAATACCACGCCAAAATTATGGTTAAAAGAAAAATTGACAATAATAAAAAAACCATCGGACTTACCACCAGAATCACTTTTAATATTCAACAACCAGCAATCAGGTAATTATATGTAAACCAAATTAGAAACTACCCGTACAGCACAGTTGCTTGCAGCAACATTGCTGCAATATTACTGCAACTTTTGTGCCGTATAAGTAGAACAAGCCAGAAAGAATGATAAATTAAAAAAGTTTAATATTTAATAATTTTTAATGTGTGTGCAGCTGCATTATTCGATGATGTTCGCTATTTTGATATTTTTGCATTAAAAAATGTTTACATTTTTTTTAGGTTATTATCGTGTAAATTATAATGAACAACATTGGATGAAACTGATTGATTATCTTAAAAATCAGGATATTGAGACAATTCACGAAATCAATCGCGCAGCATTAATTGATGATCTTATGAATCTTGCAAGAGCAGATTATATCGACTATAAAACTGTTATATCTGCTACAATGTATTTGGAAAAAGAAAATAATTATTTCCCTTGGCGTGCGTTCTTCAATAATTTGCCTTACTTAAACAATCGTTTTGCAGGACGCGATAATGAAGGCATATATAAAGTACGTATGTTATAATTTAAATTTTTGAATCGTTTTATTCAGTTTTTTTAGATTTATTTTTAAAAAAACTTTTGTAAATTATTCCACAAAGAAAGATTAATATGTATGATTTTTCCAGAAATGGATAACATCGTTAATAGAACAACTTTATACACGAATAGGCTTTGAAGATCACATAGACGATAACAATCTCACTAAAATATTAAGAATACATACTCGCAAATGGGCTTGTGAATTAGATATAGCTGATTGTAAATTCTATGCTGCAAAATATTTCCAACAGAAGCAACATTCAAAAATGTAAGTCTAAAGACAAATTAAAACATATTCCTTTATTTTATAAAGCTATCCTATACATAATTCTTAAATGTAATTACGTAAAAAGTTTAAGTAATAAAAAAATTAAGATATAAATAAGGATGAGATATATGTAATACATATAACCGTATTTAAATTATCAATTTTTTTTACAGAATACCACCAAATTACCGCGATGTTGTTTATTGTACAGCCATGAAAATGGATAAGACAAATAATAGTTACACTTTTCTCTGGAAGGAATATTTATATAGCAATGTAATCACAGATAAACTTGTAATTCTTAACTCTTTGGCTTGTTCAGAAAATAAAGATATTTTAGAAATGTAAGTATGCAATCATATTCTTTTTATTGTCTGTATCAAAAACTCGTAAAAAATTATTGAATGGCATCCATAAAGTATATCTATACTTATTAATTATTTTATGAGATATAATAACAGCGTATGTTGCATAAAAATTACAACGTAAGAAACAACATATTTGATAAATTTTCTAATATTTATATTCTTGCCATTATATTGACTTTACGAATAACAGACAATTTATTAAGTAAATAATTTTTTTTTAATGTAATGCTAGATTAATTGCATTAATGATAACAAATTTATTTATTTATTATATTAAATAAAGATTATTACAAGAGGCAGTTATGGAGAATTCACAAATACGGTATCAAGATAGTGCAAAAGTATTCTCAAGCGTATATGATGCAAGTTTAATTGGCGTTGAAGTTGTCATGAAAGTAATTCAAATGTATTACGATGATATACTGCACCGAAAGTAAGTAAATCATTTTGTGCAATTATAAAAATTCTAATACTGTAATATAAATAACATACCATTTTTTTGTGTGTATGTTTGTGTTTATAGTTTCGATGATTATACAAAAATTGCAAATATAGTGAACGCTTTGGCAAGCAGATTATCTACTTATGAGCTCTACGATCAGGTAATTTATTATCATATTATTTTAACTTAATTTTATTTAATCAAAATTGCAAAAGAAATATCTTAAATTCTACAAGATTTTTATATGAAATAATGTAAATAAATAAATAATTTTTCCTTATATGTGTATGTGATATACATTTTATTAAATATTAAGGAAACAATTTAATAATAAAATAAAATAAAATATTTGCAATTAATAAAGCTTTATTTAAATTTTCGTTTAAAATGTCAATTTAAACTCTTCAAAATATATAAAATTTCTCTATATTATAATTTTTACCAAAATTTTATATAAATGAAACGAAGCTTTAATAAAATATAATTTAGAAGAATACTTTATAATTAATCAATAAATATCTATTCATGCAATAAAAAGTTTTTTTTTTTCCTTGTAGTACCAAAAATTACTTAACTTTCTGGTTCAAAAAGAACCAGAATTCGAGAAATCTGTCGCTTCCTATTTGACAACGGCGAAGAATGAATTTGATTGGTATGAAAGAAAAGTTCCAGTAATTTTTGAAGCATTGGACAATGTATTTCCCAGTAACATATATCGTTTGCCGAAAACTCTCATTCCAAAACTGTACAACATATATCTCATACCTTACATGGAAGAGGGCACTTTTACAGGAAAAGTGGAAATACACATGACAGTTCAAGAAAATACTACTTTGATAGTTCTTAATTCTCACAAACTCAACATCTTAAATGTCATAGTCTTCAGAAATGGCACAAAAATTGAAATACAGAATTATACGACAAAACATGTCGCGCAACAACTAAGAATATATTTATCCAACTACGTACATACAAATGAGAAAATAATAGCGGAAATTCAATTTAACGGAACTCTTAATGATGAAATGACTGGATTTTATCGTAGTTCATATTTAGATAGTGACGGAGTACAACAGTAAGTATAACATCTACATTATTATAATATACAATAATAAATAATTAATATGTATCTAATGAAATTTATTAAAAGAAAATTAAAGCAATTTGTAATTTCACTTTTGAATTTTATAATTGTACTCTTATTAACTATGACCTAATATAAATGTTAATGAGTAGAAGTAATACAATATTTAAAATTAATTATACTAGTTTTTAATATTTAATTTGTTTGTTTTCTTACAGTTGGCTGGCTACAACACACTTTGAGCCTACGTATGCTAGACAAGCTTTCCCTTGCTTCGATGAACCAGCGTTTAAATCAAATTTCACAATTAATATTCGGAGGCCAAATAATTACAACTCGCTAAGTAATATGCCACGCTTGACAGAAACTAAAGATTCAGAGTAAATATAATTAAAAATGTATTTAATACACTTTTTGCTATTACTACATGCTTCACAGTATAATTTTTAAATATAAAAAATATCTAAATATATTAACAGCTTTATATTATTATAATCATTTGTTACTTAGGAACGATAATTATACGTGGGACATATTCATCACTAGCAATGCCAGTATGTCAACATATCTGGTTGCATTCGTTGTCTCCGAATTTAAACCAGCGGTTGAGCCTGAAAATGTAACTCTCAACGTATGGGGTAGACCGGAAGTCGCGACATATGGCACATACGCTCGAGATATCGGTGTAAAAATTATTGACGAATTGCAGAATATTACGAACATTAATTATACTTTACCTAAGCTGGACTTAATAGGAATTCCAGATTTCTCTATGGGCGCAATGGAAAACTGGGGCCTTGCTACTTTCCGGTAATATTATTTTTCCTTAATGATTATTGAAACAGGTATACATATGTTATCTATTAAAATTTAGATTTTATATGCAGATAATTTCTATACTGTATAAGTAATCTGATTTTTTTTATCAGCGAGTATGGACTTTTCTACGACAAAGAAGGAATTACAGCCACATATGAAAGATACCTAATTACTGTAATAGCGCACGAACTTACTCATATGTGGTTTGGAGATCTCGTTACTTGCGACTGGTGGGATTATATTTGGCTCAACGAAGGTTTCGCACAATATTTCGAAGCGTTTACAGCCGATCGAGTACGTAATATTTTATATTTAAGATACAACAAAATTAATTCATTTTTCATAAAAAATGCTAGGGAGAAGAAAGAGAGAGAGAGAGAGAGAGAGAGAGAGAGAGAGAGAGAAAGAGAGAGAGAGAAATCAACTAACATTTAATTCTTTTACTTTTAAAATTGTTTAAATATTTAAGAAAACGTGTCAGTTTATTGTAAAATTAAATTTTTTAAATATTATAAAGAACCCAGATATTATAAATAATAATATAAAAATTTTCAAATAATAATAATTTTATCTTCACGTTCTTAGATATTACCAGACTACAAGTTCATGGATCAATTCGTGGTTTACGAATTGCATTCTGCTCTATCACAAGATGCTTCTATTTCAACACACCCAATGACAAATCCTGTCGAAACACCGGAAGAAATAGCCGGTATTTTTGACTACGTTACTTATGGAAAATGTATGTATGATATAATTTCATATAAAGATTATAATAATTAAACGTAATTATACGTAACAGATAATATTAAACAAATAAACACTTATACAAAATACAAATTTATTATTGTATAACAAATTATTATATATAATTGTTATTTGAAAATTTACTATTATAAAGTTATTATTCTAAAAACAATTATAATATATAATATGATTTTGTTTTACAAAATACTTTATTATTAAATTAAGTAGTTTATATATGTATTATACATGTATGATATTCAAAACTCAACATTTTTTAAAAATATTTTAATATTTAATATTAAAATATTTATACATTTTTTTTTATTTTAGCCGCTAGTGTCTTACGAATGATGTTTAACGCAGTCGGCCAAGAAGCTCACATATTGGCACTCCGTGATTATTTAACGAAACGAAAGTATCTTACAGCACGTCCTACAGATTTATGGGAAAGTTTCGAGTCATTTGTATGGATACCAATTGGCAATAGAAATGCAAGCGTCGAGGAAGTTGTGAATACTTGGACAAATCAACCAGGATATCCCGTTGTATATGCTACATTAAATAATAATATACTAACGCTTACTCAGGTAACATTATACAGTTTTTATTAAACTCTTCTCTAGCATTTCCTCACATCTACTTCTAAAATTCTATAACTTGTTGTAGAAACGATTCTTGATAGATAATAGAAATATCTCTAGCGATGAATTTTATTGGATACCAATTGATATATTCGTTTCATCCGACCTGTATGCCGGTGTATCTTTAAAAAGCAAAATATTGCTAGGACCGAAACCTGAGAGAATATTTATTAATTCTCTTAACGATTGGTTCATCGTGAATTACAAACAAACTGGCTTCTATCGTGTTAATTACGATAACTCCTCATGGAATGCATTAATTAGCACGCTAAATAGTAACAATTTCGAAGATATTCATGTTTTGAATCGTGCACAAATTATAGATGATCTCTTCAATTTGGCTCGTGCTAATTATGTAGAGTACAATTTACTGATAAGAGCATTGGCATATTTGGAACGTGAAACAAATCATTTACCTTGGAAAGCATTTTTCAATGGCATATCATATATCTATAGAAGATTTGAACAGCAAGATTTAAACAAGGAGAAGAATTTCCAGGAGAATTTAAATAAATACGTATTGAAATTATTGTCTAAAATGTATGATAATATAGGATTCAATGATCGCGATAATGATGATCATTTAAATAAGTTAAATCGGGAAATGATTCTCGCATGGGCTTGCAAGTTAAGTAAAACAGAGTGTATAAAAAAATCTGTAGACCTATTTACGGCGTGGCGTTATAATTCCGAACGGTAAGATTTTAACAAATTTTGAGTAATAATTATTACATTATGACATTTGTTTTAATTCTAAGTATCTGACATATGTACTTTCATGTGTCTTCATCTTGGTTTATATAAAAATTAGAAATTTTTATTTTTAAAACAACTAATATAGAGAAACAGGGCAATGAGCCAATAAATTAAGTTAAAAATTTTTTTAATTAATTTAATATATTGCGAACAATATCACATAATTATGGCGTTTTTATTTTTAAAACGTCGAAATAAGTAATTAAAAATAATACACATATACCTATTGTTTAGATTTAAAATTATCTTAGAAAATTATAATATAAAAAACTTCTAGAAAAAAATTAGAATTATAAATTTTTATATTTTTAGAGTTTATTTAAATGATTATGTAGGAACGTAGGATTATGTTATAAATTAGATAGAAAATTAAATTATCAATGCATTTATTGATTATAAAATTAAATTATCAATGCATTTATATTAATTATAAAATTAATTTATACTTTAATTTATTATAAAATTTATAATTTTCTTATTTATATAGAATTCCACGTAATGCACGACCAGCTGTTTATTGCACCGCAATAAAACAAGGAAGAGTAGATGATTGGATATTCTTGTGGTCTCAGTATCTACAGACGAATTTTCAAACAGAGAAAAAGATCATTATAAATGCACTCGGATGCTCAATAAATAAGGTGGTGCTTCGAAAGTAAGTCTCTAAACAGATGATGCAACAATGACATAACTTACTCTAAAAACAAGAAAATTTTGTTTACAAATATAATTTTAATTTAATGTTTACACTCTTAATACTTAAAATAATTAATTCAAACAAAATTAGCTAAAATATTTAACATTTTTAGTAAACATATTTGTTATTATAAAATATATTTTCTTTTTATATTTATATTATAAAACTACAATAGAATAGCCATAATAATCTTTTTAATTATTAATTCGAACCCTGAGCAATTATACGTGTATTTATAATTACTTAATTCACAATTTGTTTAACAGTTACTTACATATAGCTATTGAAAAATACGATCCTGCAAATGCTGTCTTTCGCCGACAAGATGTTTCAGCGGTATTTACTTCTGTATACAGCGCAAGTCCAATAGGAGTAAACGTTACCATTGACTTTTTAATAACAAATATCGAAAAATTATATGAATAGTAAGTATCATTACAGCGCTATCAGTTGCAATTGTAGTAATAAAATTTTTACTTGTACATTTTTGTTACAGTTTCGGAACATGGAATAATATCGCAGATATATTTGCTAATGTGGCATCGTATGTATCGAGCGAGGATCAATACAACCAGGTATGATTCAGAATTCTTATTTAATGAAAAATGACGAAAGATTTAATTTTAAAGAGAAAAACTTAATCAGACTTGTTTTACATTAATTAAATTACATGTCGGTATTACAATATTAAAATGTGTTTCACAGCGCTATATTAACTATTATCATTATTTAATTATTTAAAAGTATGACAATTATATATTAGATAATTTTTCTGAATAATAGATTAAATAATAATAATATATATTCTTCTCTTTTTTTCTAGTTGACATACTTTATTGAACATAATATAGATCTATATCCTCCAACCATCAGATCGAGATTAGTTTCTGCTCTTAATACCGCAGAAACTAACTTATTCTGGTTCAAAACTAACGGTGAGAAAATTATGGAATTAATAATTTCGGAATCTGCAAACGAGGAACACCCAAATAGTTCTACCAATTTAGAATCAATGAACGTCATTCTTATGACTGCTATTGCTTTAATATCGTATCTTTTAAATTATTATTAAAATATTAAATTTAACAAAAGGTAAAAATTGCTGTTTAGATTTTTTATCATGTATAATAAAAAATATATAATCTTGATTTATTTGAATACATTTTTTAAAACTAGGAATAGTAAAGTTATATTTTGTTTATATAATATTTTAGTGTATTTAATGCAAAATATTGTATTCTTATAATTAAGCTTTGTAATTAAGTGAATAAAATGACATAAGATAAAAATAATAATAATATACCATTTAGATTATTTATAATATATTATAAAATAATAACGTAACTGTATCAATCAAAATTTAATTTTAATACAGTTATATAAGATTTTATCTTATTATAAGAATTGTTTATACAAATGAACAATAACATTCCTTGACATATACGGTTTTTATTTTTTTATATCAATATGTGTATTGTTACGAACAAAAGATGTCACAAAATTATTTTATTTTAGTTAAGAAAACTTTTATTAAATCGATTATTTAGATTTCAGAATCGTCGCACTTCATCGCGGATTGATTAAATGTACATATAAAATGCGCGACATTAAGAATTTGCAGTATAATTATATATCGCTTCCAAGTTTTTTCGTTGTACTTTGTTTTAAATTAAATTATTTATATTTTAAATCAAAATCGTATTAATGAAAAATAAATTTATATAAATACAAACTTTCTGATACTCTCTCTTAAAATCGCTTTAATTATAAGCATTGTTACGATTTTATTCTTTTGATCTATCGATTATTTTTATCTCTTTTTACACTTGATTGTAGCATAAATTAGTCTAGCATAAACTATTCTGTTACACGCAAATACAACGTTATACGTTAATTTGATATATCGGATATGTCATAGCCGAGACAATGTATCTCATTATTACAAATCAATTATCATAAGACAGACTTATACTACGCAACCTGGCAAATATTATGGTCGTTTGCGTAAATATACTTAACAGTAATTGTACAGAGATATCTGGCGACAAATATTCTTTGTGTAGAGTCTACTTTTACATTTAATATTCTAGGGATACGTTTATTAATTTTATACAACATTTCTCTGTAACCAATTATAAATCTTATCATGATACTTATCGAACCATTTTATGTTAGATTCCGCATTTTCTATTACTTGCTGCAGAGTTCTTGTCGCATTACTAAACTCATCCAGGTGTTCTTTTACGAACTCTACCAACTGGAAAAATAACATACAAAGTGGGTATATTGCAAAACTTTTTTCCTTAAAAAAATAACAAGATTTTTATGAAAATTGATTACCAATCCATTTATTAAATTTATCAAAGGGCAATATTTTTTTAAATTAACGTTTACGTCATATTTTCTATTTAAATTATTTTTAAAACTTATTTAAATCTTTTTCAATATGTGTGTATCCACATTTATTTTTCATACTTATTATATTATTTTTTTCATAACTTACATCTTTGAGTTCATATCTTGTATTTATATTTCCTGCTACCGATGGTATGATAGAATTTATAGCTGATATTGAAAATGATATTCCAAAACTGGAAATGGTGACAGATTTATGTTATATTAAATTTTCACAAATAAAATATAATTTGATTTTAAAAAAATATAACAATTTAAACTTTAAACCATAATATAGTAAGAAGTTCTTATCTTCCTTTAGCTACGCAGAATTAATTGACTTTTCCAATTAATATTTTACTTCACTTCTAAGCTCTCTGTAACAGTAACATATAATACAAATATATGAAAATAAGAGAATACTTACTATTCCCTAAGATCCATCCATTTGTTTCTAATGTAATCAAACGTGAGTGACTGTCCGGCAATGTTACTAGCAACCAATTCGAAAACCCGAGTAGCATCTTGTTTTCTGATTCCCGAATTTTCCGTCACAGCCCAATCTAAGTACCGACTTAACAGCCATATCTCTCTCGTGCAAGATAATGCCTGTAAAAGCAGATTCTTCTCCGATCCAACATTGGTTGCTAGATACCGTTGCCAAACGAATGTCCATTCGCTTTGTCCACCTACTCGAATGGCCGTGCAATAAACCACTCCCCTCAAATTTGGTGGAATCCTAAACAAGAATTTGTAATAACTATGTAAATATATATAAATGGCTTTATTAATTATTTTTCAAAAACAAATTTTACAATATTGTAATTAGTATATTTAACGCAAGCAGGATGAATCAGACAACTCAGAACTGCGATCATGTGCATTGAGAAATACAACAGTGTACTAATAAATAATTTTGTTTAAATTGTATATATGTGATATTTCTATTTACGGATTATTAATATCCGGATTAGGAGTGTTACGCCAATATTTGAAGTATTGCACAGCTTTCATAACGCAATGCTCATGGTCGAAATAACATGCCCAATTTAAAATATTAATTCGATTGAAGACTGTCATCTGAGGATCTTCCACTTTATCAATGAAACCGACTTGCTTGTATACATTACTGAGTAGATTTAATACGTGCAACTGAAAAGTATTAACAATATTAAAGATTAGAATATTAATATGATATTATACATACCTATATACTTTATACTAATGTCATAAAACATTGAATTAATTAATCATTGAAATTTGTTTCTCACAGATATCTATTACTCTTAATCAATGATAATTTACCCTAAATTTATCGTAACCCCGTGATTTAATTAACATATTATTAAGGTAACTTATAGCCCTGAAAGCTGCTTTCCAGGGCAAATATTCGGTTTCATGGGCCAAATAAGACGTGACATTGAAAGCAATGTCGTAATCAAGTTTGCCAGCTCTGGCCAAGTTAAGAGCGTCATCAACCAATTGTGCTCGGTTAATTACCAAGATATTTTTAAAGTTCTTAATATTATTCAATTGTTTGATTATCAACCTCCAGTTTACTATATCATAATTCACTCTGTAATATCCTATTAAAAAGTACAATATTGAATGTGTTATCATATTTATTTTTTCATATTAACAAATAATAAATAATTCTATCACTTTTTAAAACATTTAGAATTGCTTTTTAAATAAAAAATTTAAGTATGTTATTACTAGAAAATTTATTCTCTCTAAATATTTCTAATAAACTTAAAACAAAGTTTCAAAGAGATATTAAATAGAATTAGTCTAAATTAAATGATAATTATATTAGAGATAAATAATAAATTTTGCATTATAAGAATATTTTTTTATTTTTGTTATGGAGAAATAATTACCAGTTTCTTGCAGATTAAAAAGTATCCACTCATATGATTTTACATCTAAATCATTAAGAGTGATCGAACGTTCTGCTTTCATCCAAATTGTAGGTTGAGTGTTATTAAAGTTTAATTGCTTCTCACTCGTATAAGTGATTGGTATCCACCATAATGGTTCCGACTTATCAGATGTGATTCTTGTAATGTTGTGGTCAAGCAGAAATCGTTCCTGCGAGAAAAATGATGCATACAATACTAGATATATAAATATCTCTCTCTCTCTCTCTCTCTCGCTTGCCAAACAATTTATTTATCAAATAATTATTCTACTAATAGCATTATAATATTATTCATATATATATATACATATATTATACATTTTACAAAAAGGTAAAAAAGGCGCCAATTATAAACAAAAAATACATATATTGTTGAAACATTAAACTATCAAAATAATTATTTTTTTCAAGACTGAAATCCAAATGCTAACGTCTTTATGCCTATAATGATATTATATGTGTATAATCTTCTAACTCTATACCTATATATACGTATTTTCAATTCCATTCTATTCTAAAAAATACATGAAAAAAAAACTTGGCGCCGTGTATTGTAAGTTATTATTTTTCAATGAATTTTTTATGGAAATACATCATAAATTTTATTTTTTATAATCGAGGACCCGCACTGCTATTTGCTTCTGGCGTCTCGCATGTGACCATTTAGAAGTAACCACTCACTTCAGCATCATTACAATAGTAACAACGTAAAATATGCTGTCAAATGTCAAATTTGTGTCTGAACTAGTGCAGTCAACAGAGGGTGCCTTCCAACAAGTGACACAGATGACACGATATTAAACAAGGATGAAATGAACACTGTGTTGTACCGTGTCGCTTGTTGGAAGGCACACAGATTGTGTCAAAGTGCCATCTGAAGGCAAAAATATGAAAAAGAAACCAAAATCTGAGGTCATGACGTATTTGAATCTTAATTTTATATACATTTTAGATTTTGCATCGCGATATCTCCGTTTATAGAGCACGTAGAAAAAAATAAAAGCACTTTCATTACACAACCTGAGCGGTAGCTATCGATTGAAGCGTAGAACTTGATCGGTTTAACCGTTATTGAGATCCAATATTCTTGATCGTTCGCAACTCATCGACTCGCGTAAAAGAAGCACGGTGCGTCTCGCGCTGCGTGTTCACTTGGCGCGAGACACTACCATATCTCTTGACATTTCATGATATTTTATGACAGAATATCTGTCTATAGAATAAAGAAAATGTTGTGTAAAGAATTATTACAAATAAGGCACTTCTACTTTAATTAAATAATAATTGCCATTGAAATAAGTCATACTTTATTAAATTATCATATAATTTGTAATTATGGCATACCTGTGTCAGCATGATACTACCATTGGTATAGTTTCGTGAGATAGTAACTACGGGAAAGCCGGTTTGCAAAGTCCAAGTATCCATTATTTTCTTAACAGTTACGTTTGAATCAAGTACCTTGTCTTTGTGAGCTTGTTTGGTCAAAGCGGTCCATAAATCATTTGACTCGGCATTTTGATAGGCTCTGAAAATACATAAAATTTTTAACAATTATTTCCGTATTACATAAAAATATATTCACATTTGTAACATTACTAAAATATTTATGACGTTGCAAAAATTTATTTACATTCATAACATGATCAAAATATTACATGCACTGAGAAAAAAATATCTTAATTACAAAGAAATTTTCATTGATTCAAAGAAATATTCTCTTTTAATACAAATAAAAAATATTTTTTTTAATTAAGATGTTTTTTCTCAGTGTGTAATTACATGTAATAAATATTTTGTAGTATCATTTTGCAAAATGATATTGAAGAGACAGTATTATTAAATTGTTTTACATATATACAATATTAATAATAATTGTCTAATTAATCTTTACTTACCTTTCATTCAAATAATTAGTCAGACCTTTCTTAAAAACATTTGTTGTAAGAAAATGATCCATCATTCTTATTACAGCAGAACCTGAACAAATTCAATGTAGATATATATTATTAATTTTGAATAATAAATCAGACACGAACTTTTGCACTAATCTAATAATCTAACAACACAGCTCTGTTTAGAATTATTATATTTCATACATCGTCATAAAATTTTAATATACCTTTTACATAAATAATAGTGTCAAAGATTTCATTAATTTCATCCGGATAGTCAACTTTAATGGATATAGGATGGGAAGATTCTAAAGCATCTAAATTGAATATACTTTGAAGTTCGTGAACAACATATTGTTCCAGCATCCTCCATTCCGGTTCCACCTACATATTTCAAGAATGTAAAATTTACATTATAATGTATAGATTCGAACGAGTTCAAAGCATTTTACGTTTTTATAAATGTTATTCCATTTATCAACACACATACGCGAAATATGTAATAATCCCATATAAATGCTTACCGCATTCGTGCCAATGTATTCCATGTAACTGGCAAAACCTTCATTTAGCCAAAGATCTGTCCACCAATTTAGAGTTACTAAATTCCCAAACCACTGATGCGAAAGCTCATGTGCTAATACTAGAGCTACTAACTGCTTACTATCATTGTTCGTTATACCATCCTCCTCTTCCTGATACAACATTGCTGTCTCTCTAAATTGATAAAATATATTGTGCTTCTATATCTTACGTAATTATTAGCATCTTTTACATATTTATTAATATAAGTTGTAATTTAAATAACAAGATATATATAACTTATAATAATACAAATATGTACCAATTTAAAGAAATTTATAAAATGCCTCTCTAACATTTTAAATATATTTTTGCTAACACTCGCATAAATTATCTTCTAAATTAAATTATTTGTATGATAACATTTTTTGTCAATTTTAAATCAAAGTAGCTAAATATATTATCTTATTACTTATTGTTTAAATGTTTGTTGATTAATCACGAATAAAAATATAGAGTTCAATATAATTACTCCATTGTGATTTTATTTGAAAAAAAAAACTTCTGTCTTTGTGATTAATGTTGCAGCTTATTAAATAATATTATTAAAAATTTTTATTAATATTATAAATAAAAATAATTAAGGGAAGAGATAAGCTTACTATTAAATAAATCCGTTTATGCAATTAATGAAATTGTAAGACCAAATACTTTTTAAAAATATCGGTTTATAAAAAGATATGAAAATATTAACATATTTGCAAATTGGCTTTATCTATTTAATATGTAATACATAAATAATTATGTATGTATATAGAATATTTATTTGGAAGAATATTCTCTTATTAATACAGTAATAAAGTTAATATAATTATTATTCGTCAATTTGCACTCGATAATCTTACCTAAATGTCATTAATCCCCAATTCTCCATGGCGCCAGCTTCGAAATCTGGTAAAGCAACCATGTCCATCTTCGGCAAAGGGTACTTAATCTTAAAATAGTTCTCAAAGAATTTAAGCATTTTTGGTCCAATACTCAAGCTATATTCTGATTGAGCAATAGCGTCGTGGCGTGTCCAAACTCTAAATTCGCCATCTTTTGATTTTCTCACATCAAAATCGAAAACTATGAAAGCTACTAAGTACGTAGACATCGGTACCGAACGCTCATATTGATCCCACACGTACGTATCTAAATCGGGCCTGATTATTAAACAAAAACAAGAATGCTTTAAACTCTGTAATACACTCACTTAAATTTTAATAATTCATTCGAAAATTCATATCTCTTAAACAAAATTACACATATCTATTTTGAATTATTTGTTATTGCATATGCTTTTACTCAATAATAGAAAAATTGTATATCTGTGAACTTTATTAATGCCAAGTGATGTACATTAGATTATGTGATATACATTAGATTTTTTATAAATTTTATTTGTAAAATACTATTATCTTAATTATGTTAAATTTTATATTAGAAATACTTTGCTCTGAATAAAAAACTAAATCATAAAAAGAGAAAGCTAACTAAATTATAAAAGAGAAAGTTGAATCATAAATTTAACCGCGATCGCGGAATTATTCCAAAAAATATGTGGATCAGATTTACGAAGAGAGACACAGCTGTGCTAATTTAAAAATATAATACAATTACTTACAGTAGCGTCGTTTCCTCTTTTTTGGGCATATTTGAAATAGATGTCATGTTTTTAGGACGCGCTATGTTGATTTGAAACTTGGCTTTCAAAGCTGGTTCGTCGAAACATGGAAAAGCACGGCGCGCATCCGTCGATTCAAACTGAGTTGTAGCAATCCATCTATAATGCAGAAACCAAATACCTTTGACAAACTGTCTACAATCTCTGTCTGAAAGTGCATGTTTTAATCAAACACCTGACCACAACGAGATTATTCAAAGAATAATTACTCTATAATTTAAACACATCGCGATAATATATAAATATGAAACAATATTAAAAATCAAGAAATTTTATAATTTCAAGAATATCTTTCTTCTATCTTTTCTCTTCAAGAAATAAATTTGAACTTGCTTTTTAACGTTTAAATTTATCTAGTACTAATACAGTGCTTTCTCATTTCATTAAGATTGTATAAATTAAAGTTTTAGATTGTAAATTTTATATTAATAATTGCGCAGTAGCGAATATAAAACAGCTTTCTCTCTTTTTCTATTAGAATCCGCTTAAATTTAATAGTACATTTAACTAAATCAAAACATAAACACAAATTTAAATTTATATCATCCACAAAATTTTATAATATTGGTTACCTTGTCTGATTGCCAACCATATACGAGCTTCTGTAGAAACCGTGCAAGTTGTCATTCAAATATCCAATAAACTTGAGATGTACGATGTACTGCTTGCCTTTTTTTAATTTATTCGAAGTTTTAATCACATAAAATTGTCTATCGGTATCGTTTTTCTGCTCTGCAATCCCGATTACCGTAGTTTCATTATTACTCTCATCGAGCTTAGCCGAGTACTCCCTGATACTCGTAAAGTCTTCATCAATCTTTATGTCGACGGCATGTAAGGTAACATTATTTGTATCGTTTGTCACATTTACTAAAATTTTGATCTAAACAAATTAATAATACTTCTGCTTTTATAAGGCAACCTTTATAAATAAATTAATAATGCGTTCAATCTTCTTCAAATGCCACGAAATTTTAATACTAAATTTTAATTATGTGTAAAGTTCTTAATTATATCATTATAGTATCCAAAGATACTTTAGAATTGTATATGGTATACAGAGAATCCTATAATATAAAAATGCATAATTTTAATACTATCGTGACATTAGAATTCTCTTTACAGCCTTTATTGTCATATTGGACCGTGACGTCAGCGAGAAACATGACATGTTAAAGTTTCTTGCATGCCATTTGTAAATAAAGAGAATTGAAGTAAACAAAATAATAAGATCGCTTTGAAACATTTGTAAAAAGCCAAAGTTATTCTTATCCCTTCCACCAATCAATACATAAATAGTCATAAAAGACGTAAAGTGCGTTTATCAGTATTTACTTAATGCGCAGCTTATTTTTACTTTAAGTGCTTTTTACAACTCTTCTGATTATCAGGAAGTAAGACTAACTTTAGCCCATTTTTATAAGTGTTTTAAAATTATCCTCTTATTTCGTTTATACAAATTTTCTTTATTACAATTAGCATGCAAGAAACTTCAATATGTATCAATTCTTGCTTATAATGTCACGATTCTATATGGGTATGGCAATTAGTCAGGAGCTTTAATATATACGCATTGAAAACGTTAAGAATAGCACGCATGGTGGGATGAGATGATTTGTCTAATTTTCCATAAATTTAGAATTGGAATATGACAATTGCATTAATTTCTAAAGGCATGTTCATGCCCTCTTACTCATATAACGCAACTCATATATTGTTTTAACCTTTCGTTAACAACAAGGATAAAATGATATACGGAAGCATTTGGATGTTGTCTCCTAATGTAACTTGAGTGCGTTTCTTCAATAATATAAAAATTTAATTTTTGTATTTAGAATTTAAACGTAAGTATATTTTATAATTATTAACTTGATTACGCGTTGCAATCTGCGTTGTGCTCATTTTGATCTGTCGCATGTTTCTATTACTTTTGAGAGAGTTCATTAATACTTTTATATAATAAAAAATATTACTAAATTAAAAAACATTACCTTGCCGTGGAAGGTGAAGTTGCCTTCCCATATGAATGGTATCAGCCATAATTCGTACAAATCCGGCAAAACATCTTTCGGTAATCTAATATCTATATCTTCCTTTGTTGGTATCGTCGGAGAGAAAATATCCGTTTCCGTGCTTGGTGAAACTTGCTTCTCGTGACAAGGTGCAAAATAATATACTAATAAACCAGTAGCGACCAAGCAGAATAGAAAAAAAACGCCTAGCAAGCAGGCGCAATACCAAGGAATTGTACAGCCATTTTTGCGTCCGAACATACTCGTATTCGTGTCCATCGTTGCCAGAACCTACAAGACTGAGTCATATACATAACTGGCAAAAAGGCAAAAAAGTATACACGTACATCTTCAGTTTTATCGCTTCTGCATTTGTGTAAACTACACTAATATTACCCCCGTATATAATTAAATACAAATGAGTTTAACGTCATTTTTTATTATCTACGGCACGTCATCAAATTATTTGGTGCTCACTTCATCATATCTTTATATCTATTTTCATTATGTTCTTATATTTATTCTTATATAATCAAATTAATAATTTTAATGGACCTTATAATAAAATTATGCAATCAATTTTTACTATATTTTGTAAACATTTACTTACATTCGTAATCATAATTACCGACGTACATTTTTTTTTGCTATCATACTTATACGTTAAATATTTTTAAAAATCTAATAAACAAATTTTTTTAATTCTATAAAGAAATCGTGTCTAAGTTTAACAAAGAGTTTATTATTGAAATCAAGATTGAAGTTTCCGCGAAATATAAATATATTTAAAATCAATAATTAACACATTTTATTTCTTGCATAACACTTTTAAATACATATAACATTATCGTAAATGCTACCGTAAAAGGTTTCCTGTGCTGACGATTCCATGAATAGTTTTGTTTGTGTAAGGTAGTAAGTACAGACTAGCTTCGCTACAAATGCAACGGTAATTAACAGTTGCTTTAAATGTACATTCATATACATATAGACAGTGAATCTGCATGTGTTTATATTGTATGCGTATCTAGTATTATCTATATCAACTAGAGTTCTTAATTTTCCAAAAAAAAAAATCGAGGAAAGAATACTGAGTTTTTTCCGGTTTTTTCTGAAAAATACGGAAACAATTTAAAAACATCTTTTAGAGTGTTCTTAATTTTCCGGAAAAATTAAAATCGAGGGAAAAATTGTGTATTTTTCAGTTTTTTTCCCGAAAAATACAGAAAAATTAAAATAAAAACTCTGTTTAACAAATATAGACAATAATACGATTGATACGAGATACGAACTACGAACAATACAAACGATTGATACGAAGATACGAAACGAATGATTGATATGATTATGACATTTATGAACATATCTGCAAACTTTGTCGTACAAAACAATCGTACACAGCAATACAATATGTAATAAGCAATAACATCCTTATAAGGAAATTCTTGTTCCATACTGGCATACTATAGTATTGAACTTTTTATACGGTTTATCAAATCTTTTTTTCTTTTCATTTTGGAAAGAATAAGAGACCAAAAGGGTAAATATTTTCATAGATTCAGTTCTGGGATATAAAAAAAGAACAAACTTAGATTTTGTTCTCCTTGCTTATACTTTTTGCAAGTGTCTTTGCTTTCTCTGTTTTCAACACACGAGATATATCTGTTTGTCTCATTCTCGTTATTAACAATCGTTATCAAATACGTACAAAAAATATCAATATATACTGATTCAAAATTTACAAAAGGTAATTATTTTTATCTCTTTATACTGCCAGATCATTAAAATTTAATTTTATAATTTCACAGTTTCTGTCATGATTCGGTTAAGGTTCTTTGTTCAACAGTTCTATTTATAATTATATTCAGTATTTGCCATGTAAGAGAAAGAGAGGGAAGAGAGAAACTTATTCATAAATTAAAAAAAAATTTTTTTTAGTTCTTAAAAGTTAGTTAAAAGTAAAAGAGAGAAATTAGTAATTTAAATATAAATAAAATTATTATAAAGAAAAAAAATGTTGGAAAAATATGGCAAAAGAAAAACCGAAAAAAACTCGTTTTTTCCCAAATTTTCCGAGAATTTATTCAGACTGAGAACACTAATATATATCAACAAATAAATATAAGGAAGAAAATGAAGAAAAAAAAGTATTCAAATATAAATACAATATTCGTTTCCATCAATGTAGATTAATTTTAATCTCGGTTCAACTCTTCGTCTTTTTCTAATATTCTTAGAATTAGTTATCTTTTGCATTGAAATAGCATGCAAAATAGTCGGTCGAAATAATCGCAAAGCTAAAGCGACGTATCATACAAACCTAATTGATGTGGAAATGCTATACCTACAATACAATTCTTATGTAACGACACAGAAAAGAGGAACATACTCATTTAAACTTCAATACCTTCAATACTCATTTTAAAATCTGTACTATGCTTTAACCGTCTAGAAAAAATGTTTTTATAAAATGTTACTCAAATATTTACTCAAATATAAAAAGTATTATTTTTTCAACATTCTTTTAGTATTAATATACAAAAAAATAAATACAAAATATATTCTTCATCAAATACAAATATCCGTGAGACCATTGCATCGTCACTATTCCGGTTGTACATTCCAATTACAAAACCTTTAAAAATATAAGACTCCATGAGAATTACATACAGTCAAATGTACCTACACATATATGCGAATAGGCTAAGCTGTTTGATGAGGAAAAAAAAACGAAATCATAGAGACACATGAGACAGGTGGGTCGGTCACGCAAATAGTGAGACAAAGCGTAACGATTTTCTCAACGCTTTATAAATAGCATTTATTTCATAGCACATATTTTCTCGGACAAATAGAAAATGCAGTCGGTATACAATTGCATACGCGCCGAATTAGGAGACATGGTAACGTCTTGAGGTTAAGAGCAATGATATCATAACATTTTAGTAACAATTAATATTATTACTTATTAGGTATAATACACTGAGAAAAAAATTGTTCATTTGACTCAATTAAATTAGTCTTTTTATTTCTTTTGTTGAAAAAGATATATTTATTTAAGTCAAATATAATACGTTCTTTATCAGAAAAAATAAAAATGAGCTAAATTAATTTGATTAAATGAACAATTTTTTTCTCGGTGTACAGACTGCACGGACGAGTAAACGAAATGCAAAGCGTTGCTCTATTTTAAAAGCTTTTTATAAAGCCTTCTCGAATAATCGTAGGATAAACAAGAAGATAGATTTTTTTTGAAATAGAGATCGCGACTGATCGCGAGATGACAGCTGAGGATTCGACTGCGAAACTTCAATATGAAAAGGGACGTGTATAACAGGTATAGAATAAAATTTATTGTTAGTGTTAAAGCAAATAACCAGATGATCAACTTTATCACTTTTTGAAAAAAAAAGCCAATATAAACAAAGCTATATTTCTAACTCATATTAAATAACTTAAATTCTTTTTACTTTAAAACAAATATTATTAACATAAACTGTTGATTAACAAGTTTATTAACATAAACTTGTTGAAATGTTTAAAACAGATACAAAAAGATGATAAAATTAATAATAAAGATATTTCACGTTTTAACTAGCCTATTCCATATAAACATATATCATTTAAATTTGGAAATTGTGGAATATTATTTGAACCCTAATTAACAAAATTTTCACTCGTACACATATTAAAATAAAAATAACAGTTTTCACAAAATTATCATATCTAGAAAACATTTGTTGCATATACCAGTAAAGACAATCGTTAAAAATAGTTTTATATTCCAAACAATTTGAGTGAGCGTGTCAAAGAAACGAATGTGGGCCTAAATTGATAAAGCTCTTGTATTTACGATTTATAAAATGAATTATTTAATTAAATTATTTGAATTTTAACTTTTAAATAATATATACTGAATTAAGTAATATATACTAAATAATATGTATATCTGTCATATAATCACGTAAAATAAACTATAATCTTACGCGTGTATTGCCTAATTTGTATTTTAATGGCGAGGTGCGGTGTTGAATTCAGCAAACACTTTAATATCACAAATTAAATAATATCACATATTTGACTACGTATTTTTTTATTTGCAGATAATTCACTTTTTACTGGAGAATCATTTGCACTAATGTAAATTTGCTGCACTTATGTGTTTCCGCGTTATAAACATTTGCGAAGTAATCAGTTACGTTGACTTTGCATCCTAAAAGAGATAACTGCCTTAGATAGTTTGAGAAATCTGAGATGGCATTGCAATTTCGACCATCATACTGATTATGAGCATCCGTTCGACGGTTCGCGCGCAACTGTCAAGAGACAGAGCATGACAACTTTGTCGTTTTCTCTACTGGAAGAGGAAACGACGTAGTTGCGCGATATTTTGAATTCAGCTTATAGCAGAACGTTCATATAATATTTATATTTTAAAAAAATCCATATTTCTTATTTTTTTATAACGTAAATACAAATTTTTTTTTAATAAAAAATCTAATTAATTTTTTTAATAAATTTGAGAAATTAACTAACATTTAACTCTCTTACTCTTAAAATTTTAAACAAATTGATCAGCTTTTTTACGTTGAGTTTTTCATAAAAAAAATAAAGATATTATATTTATTATTTTTAACAAATTATATATGAATATATTCATGAATTAATTTAAGATTTACATGTTACAATTTACTTTACCATATGTATTTCAATTTTAGCACATTTAAATCCATATACATAAAAGAAATAGCTGATATTTTTTATTAGATTACTTAACAAAATTTAAACAATAAAATTCTATACATTTATAGAAATGCAGAACGCAAAAGATATAAAAATTATTATAAGCTCATTATTTCAAGAGCTCATTATTTCAATTTATATTACAATAACACATATCTTATTTTATAAATATAAAACCTTATTATTATATTAAGCACATAGTTCATACATACATTGATATTAAAACCTCAACATTTTACTAAATAATTTAATATTTGAAAAGAAAGACTACTCTCTAATGTTTTTTATTAAAAAAGAAATTTTTATGATCCGTATTCTTTTATGTAATAATTTACTTCTTTTTAAAAGCTAAGAACAACGAATGGTATTTTTTTATGCAACGCTTATGTTGTACTTTAGCTGTAAGTACACAGAAAATTGTATTTTTATTATTAATCGATCTCTAACAATAGAGATACGTAAAATAACATAGTAAAATATTATAAGACTCTAAAAAGTACCTAATATGAATATGAATAAAACGTGAATAAAGTATAAATAATAATGTGTGTGTGTGTGTGTAATGTTCGTTTATTAAAAGATTCAATTTTTATGTTGTGTGTGTGTTATATTCTAATTTTTACTTTTTTATTAATACATTCACATTTATTTCAATTTTTAGTAATTATCAAAATACATCAATTTTTTAATAATATTTCCAAAATCATTTCATATAACGTTTGTACTTACCATAAAGTAAGACCATGATACAAATAATGATACACATATTGCTTTATATTAACAATAACAAACTAATTAGTTATATTAATTTTATATTATATAGATATTCAAATCAGTATATAATTAAAAAATCAATCTATCTTCACACAAACTTAGTTTAAAAAATTTACTTGAAAGTATCAAAATTTAAAAATTAACATTAAAAAAGCATATATATCTTTGTTTCTCTATTAATACAGAATGAAATGAGTATACGACAAAGTTTATAAAAAAATCTGTACGATTTTATTATATCTCTGTAACGTATATCAATATTTTCAAAATAAAGTAGTATTATATTTTCCAGATTTCTGGTGTTATAAAATATAACACGTATAGAATATGTCACACAAATAGCCGCACTGCAAATCTTTAATAAATAATTAAATTTTTCGCGTATTGTTAGCAATTAGTTATATAGCGGTATTCGAATATGTATTAAGAATAGAGAATTCTTTAATATTCTAAGTACATGTGAAGCATCGACTTATGCTAGATATATAAATTTTAAGCAAAAAAATTTTTGTATGTATAATATATTTGCCACATTATACATTATAAATATCTTTATTGTCTGTATTGATGAGCGATTAAAAATATTTAGTCATTTTCAACATGTATTATAATTAATGTTTTATAACGGTTGTTGAAAATTCGACTCCTATTATAGATGAGTATTTGTATCAATTATTACTTACTAATTATTTTAATCAATTAGACAATTATCTATAATGGCATAACTATAAATTGATTTCCAGCAATATTTATCAAGAAAACATAATATAACTTTAGAACTGACAATGAGAATTTTGCGACAAGTTGTTACTTCCAATAATATTCATTTACTTCAAACATGAATTCTCTTTTCTGCTCGTTTGGTAAAGTTCTTCAGATTTACAGTGATACGTAGAAATTATAATCGGAAATCTATTATAAATGGATGAATAACGTTATCACTTTTCCTATATTTAAAATATACTCCGCAATCTCTGGCGGAACGATTAGGAATGTGAACACGATACGCTGTGAGCATTTTTCGCTCTGTATTATAAATATCGCATTAATGCTGGCCGTATATTTACAAATACATACAAAACACATAATACTCTTGTACGATTCAACGGTAGACTATTTTGCAATTTCCTCGTACCCCATTTATTGTTTAGTACTCCCTTTATCGCATAAAGATTTTTCGCACTATACTTTGACGATGAATTCGGCGAAAAATCGAACAATCCATCTATATATTGCATTCACGATTCGACACCGCGAGGGAGATTCAAATAATTTTGGGTATGAAATAATTATGCGGTGTTCCTCTGTAACCAATCACGAATTGTCGCATGATAGTTGTCGATCCATCGTATATTAGATTCCGTTCGCTCTACTGCTTGATGTATGGTTCGCGTTGCAGTACCAAGTTCATCCAGATGATCTTTAGCAAACTCAACCAGCTAAAAAAATAATATATAAAAAATGAATATATTTTTTTAAAGAGAATGACATAACATTCAGTATTCTTGTGAAATAGTATGTATATTCATATCAATTTATCGAGTTTATATTAAATTTGAGAAAAGAATTTTAGTAACATTTGCTGATCTCCTTTGTTTTTTAATTAAATTATTTTTAATCATTTTAGATCATTTTCAAAATATATCCATTACTTGCATCTATCACTTTTCAACTTACATCTTTCAATTCGTATCTTGTACTTATTCCTCTTGTTGCTGACTTTACGATGTTATTAACAGTTGATAATGATGTTCCAAAACTGGAAATAATAAAATATTATCATTTTCAAACTTTTACAAGTAAAATATAACTTAATCCAAGACAAAAACCCATAGCAATAAAATCATAAGTTATGATTCATAACCAAAATAATAGAAATCTTTGATATTTCTTAATTATTAAAATTGACTCATTCATATGAATTCATTTGTATGAAAACTTTCTGTGATAGAAACATACAAATACAGAATATATTATATAAACTTATAAATATAAAAATAAAAATTGACAGCTTACTATTCCCTAAGGTGCGTCCATTTGTTTCTGAAGTAATTAAATGTGAGCGGTTGACCGACAATGTTGTGGGCAACCGATCCGAAAACTCGGGTAGCATCCTGTTTTCTGATTCCCGAATTTTCCGTCACAGCCCAATCTAAGAATCGATTTAACAGCCATATCTCTCTTGTACAAGCTAATGCTTGCAAAAGCAGATCCTTCTCTGATCCTACATTGGTCGCTAGGTATCGTTGCCAAGCGAATTCCCACTCGCTTTGTCCACCCACTCGAATGGCCGTACAATAAACCACGCGTCTCAAATTCGGCGAAATCCTAAATACAAAATTTATAATATCTAAAATAAACGTAAATGGCTTTATTAATTCTATGAAGGTAATGAAGAATTTTGAACATAACGATTAATATGTCTTAAATGTGCATCTTGATCATTGCAACCATCTTATGCATTAACAAACGCAACAGTGCAGTGCATAAATAATTTCATCTGAAATAATATGATATTTACGGATTGTTAATATCTGGATTTGGAGTGTTGCGCCAATTCTTGAATTGTTGCACGGCATTCATAATACAATCCTCGTGATTAAAATCACACGCCCAATTTAGAACATCAATTCGAGTGAAGACTGTCAGTTGAGGGTCTCCCACTTTGTCTATAAAACCGACTTGCTTGTACACATTATCGAGTAATTTTAGTATGTATAACTAAAAAATATAAAGATTAATAATAAAATATTATTTATATTTCATGCTATCGTAGTATATCTACGTATATCTAATATGTAATTATTGATATTTCTTACAATCTCCATTCAATATCACGTATATCATTGATACTCTAATTCGATAATACAATACATACCCTGAATTTATCATAACCTTGTGTCTTGATTAACATATCATTGAGATAATCCATGGCATTGAAAGCTGCATTCCAAGGCAAATACTCGATTTCGTGGGCTAAATATGATGTAACGTCGAAAGCGATAGTATAGTCGAGCTTGCCAGCTCTAGCTAAATTAAGAGCGTCATCAATCAACTGCGCTCGATTAATCGTCGAAATATCTTTGAAATTTTCCTTATTCAATTGTTTGATTATCATCTGCCAGTTTGCTCTGTCATAATTCACTCTATAATACCCTGTTTTATAAATATAATATTGTATAAATATATAATATTATCTAATGATATTTATATATTTTCATAACATCAAAAATAATAAATAAGTTTATTATAAAAATATTTTATTTTTATCACAGAGAAATAGGCCTATATTTCTTCCATCGTGAATATTTCATTAGATATAATTACCAGTTTCTTGAACGTTGAAAAGTATCCACTCAGATGGGCTTACATTCAAATCGTTAAGGATGATCGAGCGTTCCGCTTTCATCCATTTCGTAGGTTGAGTGTTATTGAAGTTTAATTGCTTCTCGCTCGTATAAGTGATAGGTACCCACCATAATGGTTCCGCCTCAGATGTGACCGTCGTGCCGCTATTACGAAGCAGAAATCGTTCCTACGAGAAATAGGTAAAGCGTACAAGAAAATCATAAGTCGCTTAAAGCATAAGCAACTTGTTAATCAAATAATTATCCGCTATAATGTAATATTATGTATTTTATAATTTTTTAAATTATATCTGTGTGTATATAATAGAAGACGTAACAAATACAAAATAATTAAGCCAAACAGGCTAGCTTCTATTTATTAACTTTTATTTATAATAAATCACATTTTATGTAATTATTACTTAATTTGTAATTATTGGCTTACCTGTGCCAATGTAATACTACCGTTGTCGTAGTTTCGTGTGACAGTAATTAAAGGAAAGCCGGTTTGCAAAGTCCAAGTATCCATTATTTCTTTAACCGTTACACTTGGATCAAGTACCTTGTCTTTGTGAGCTTGTTTGGTCAAAGCGGACCACAAATCATTTTGCTCGGCACTTTGATAAGCTCTGTTGAATATACAGAAAACACAATTAATATTACAATATTTTTGTATTATATTAACATTTGTTTAAAAGTTTTTATTTATAGTTACAATTACGTGAAATAGTAATTATTATTGAGTTTAAATTACTTTATATATAAATAAGCAAAAGTTTAAGATATAAATTAATTGACCTTTACTTACTTTCCATTTAAATAATTACTTAGACCTTTCTTGAAAACTTCTGTCGTGAGGAAATGATCCATCATTCTTATTATAGAAGCACCTGAGTAATTTAAACATAGATATAGTTGTATTAATTTCATTTAGAATCGTCATAATTCACGTAAATCAACAAGTACCTTTTCCATAAGAAATTTTGTCAAAAATTTCACTAATTTCGTCCGGATGACCAACTTCAATGGATATAGGATGGGAAGATTCTAAAGCGTCTAAACCGAAAACATTTTGAAGATCGTGGATAACGAATTGTTCCAGCGCTTTCCACGTAGGTTCCACCTGTATGTTTTAAAAATGTATAAAATTTACGTTATAACAATATACGTATAAAATATATAATATTTAAGCGTTCAAGGTATTTCATTTTTTCTAAATCAAATTTCTTATCGTCAATTTATCAACGAAATGTTATAACATAATAGTAATTTTGACATTACATACGATACGTAAGTCCGTATCGATTAAAAGGCTTACCGCATCCATGCCAATGTACTCCATATAACTGGCGAAACCCTCGTTCAACCAGAGATCCGTCCACCAACTTGGAGTCACTAAGTTTCCAAACCACTGATGCGCGAGCTCATGAGATACCACGACGGCAACCCGTTGCTTGCTACCACTAGTCGATATACCTTCTTGATACAACATCGCTGTCTCTCTAAATTAATATAACAGCAATTAATTATTTTCATTTCTTATACAATTATTAGTATGTATCTTTCATATATCAACTAATTTAACTTATAGGTAATGATAGTTTCTGAGTAATTTTGATTAAAAATTTATCGATGTAAAAACATCGGATAAAACTAGTGACCGCGAACTTGGTAGCGGCACAAACATGTAGGCGACCTATTTAATATTTTTACGCTCTTAATCGCCATGCCACAGTATTGTCATTAAAATAAAAATAAAAGTAATCAAGATAAAAATTTTATTACTAAATAGATATATTTACACAGCAAAATATTGTATTTCATATGCTGCTTAAAAAACCTATCTTTAAAAAATATTAACACGCCGAAAAAAATGATGGAGTTGTTTACCATTATCCATCAATCACATATATTATCTTCTCAAATATCATTATAATATATTGTACCTAAAAATACACTGTATATCTAAAAATAATCATATACTGCGCGTTTAGTGTAAAGTGATAATTTTAATTATTTTTATCTATCCAATAATATACAAATGATTAGAGAGTGGGAGAATTGTGGACATAGAGCGAATGACACTATTGCAGTGTATTCAAGTAGTGACGACCTGTTACGGTATTTCTCGAAATCAATGATAAGTCCGATATATTCTTAATGTCGCACTAACAAATGACCATAGAACGCACACGCCATTTAAGGTTTATATATATATATATATATAATGTTTATACAGATGAATAATTGTATAGTATACATAAAACATATTCGTAATATTCCAAAATAGATTTGATAATATTCTCTTATTTAATGTAGTAATGAAGCAAATGTAATTATTATCCCTTACTGCGTGCATGATATTTACCTATATGTTATTAATCCCCAATTCTCCATGGCGCCGGCGGAGAAGTCAGGCAGCGCGACCATATCCATCTTTGGCAAAGGGAATTTAATCTTGAAATAGTCTTCGTAAAATTTGAGTATTTTTGGTCCAATATTCAAGCTATATTGTGATTGATTAATAGCATCGTGACGTGCCCAAACTCTAAAGTTACCATCTTCCGATTTCTTTACATCAAAGTCAGAAACTATGAAGGCCACCAAGTACGTAGACATCGGTACCGAACGATCGTAATGATCCCACACATACGAGTCTAAACCGAACCTAATTATTAAAAGATATAATTTATTTCGAATAAATTGTATAAAAAATACACACTAAGAACTTGTGTTGGTTCATATTGGCAATTTGTTTGTTTCTTTTATTTTATTTAACTGAGCCTTTTGCTTATTATTCTATTTTTTAATTAAATTATTTATGTTTTAAATATTTTGCGCCGAACAAAAATCTAAATTATAAAAAGAAAAACAATTAAATGACAAATTTTAATTACAAAAATTCTTCAGAAAATACGAATCAGATTTACAAAAAGACGCAACGGTGCCAATGCAAATAATATATAATATACATGATTACTCACACTGGCATCGGTTCCCCTTTTCTAGGCATATTTGAAATAGATGTCATGTTTTTAGGACGCGCTATGTTGATTTCGAACTTGGCTTTCAAAGCTGGTTCATCGAAACATGGGAAAGCACGGCGCGCATCCGTCGGTTGAAACTGAGTCGTAGCAATCCATCTATAATGCAGAAACCAGATACCTTTGGCAAACAGTCGACAGGAGTCCTTGTTTAATCCTGTACGTAAGCCAAACACGCGACTGCAGTAAGACTATACAAAGGATAATCACTCGCTCTACTCTCTAATCAAAATATTTTACGATGATAAGATCGAGTATGCGACAAATCAAATAATTTCTAATAAAATAATGTTTTTCTTATATACTTCTTTTTCTTGAAAAAATAAATTTAAATTTGTCTTTTGACGTTCATATTTATCTGCAATATGAAATTAGTACACTTTTTTTACCTAATTGAATTAAATGTTTTATAAATTGAAGTTTCAGATTGTTTAGATTTTAGATTAATAAATTTAACAATAAATAAAACAGATTTCTATAGTAGAATGAGTTTAGATTAAATAATACATAGAATAAATCTTAATTTACACAGGCTACAAAATTTCGTTGCAATGTCGTTTACCTCGTCTGATTGCCAACCGTATACGAACTTCTGTAGAAACCCTGTAGATAGTCGTTCAGATGGCCAATGAACTTGAGATGCACGACATATTGCTTGCCTTTCTTCAACGTGTTCGACGTTCTAATCACGTGAAATTGCCTGTCTGTATCGTACCTCTGCTCCGCAATCCCGATTAGCTTGGTCTTGTTGCTCTTAATTGAGTACTCCCTGACACTCGTAAAGTCTTCATCAATGTTCATATCGACAGCGTGCAACGTAACATTGTTCGTATCTTGTGTCACGTTTACTAAAATTTTGACCTAAACAAATCATTAATATTTCTGTTTTTATAAAGCAATTTTTATAAAATAAATTAATATTTGTTCAATTTAATTTCAAGTGCCGCTACTTTAATACTCTATTTTTGATAATATATGAAATTCTCATATATCCCAATTATCTCTTAATGATTAAATTATCTTATGATAATACCCTTATTTAAAAATTGTGTATATAATAAAATTTTGTAAAAATATAACATTTTGTTAAATTTAATCACGACCATAAAATTCTCTTCGGTCTATATGAAATATTCATAATTATAATTCTCTCTCTCGTATTAGGTCGACATGAATAAATCAATTAAGAGAATTAAACCTTTTTTTAATCAAAATGGATCAATTCAATTCTGTAAATCGAACACCAAAAATAGGTTTACTTTTCTTAATTGATTCATTCTTGTCGGTCTAATACGAAGTATAACAGTTTCGAAAAACAACGTTTCTTTCATCAATTACTGGTTATTGCGACAAATATTGCCAAAGCCTCGATGGTCGAATGAAGGCTGTAATATAAATGAAATATAAGAGATCTAAACTTAAATCTCAGTTGAGACAATATTTTTTGCAATAATGTAAATTATTTACAATTGTTAAAATACTTACAATTAGATTAACAAATTGTTAATATTTTTTCTTTCTAAAATTAGCATCAAAATTATTAAATTGCTTGTCGATTTAATATGTAATAATACTACTTTAGTTCTGTTCATTGCGTTTTAAGATCGGAAAAAAAAGATCGACGCGTGATTCGCAGAGTTGGATATGTATAATAATATGATAAATTTATTCTATAAGTCATTTAAACAATACAAGATTCACTTTGATCGAAAATATATCAATTTCTTTACAAGATATTCAAACGAATATTTTGTAGAGAAATAAACGTATTTTCGATTAAAAAATGGATCTATTATTGCTTAAATATTTTACACAATAAATTTATCATATTTTAACTGTCCTCTTTGTATATAACATTTCAAAAAATGTTTGCAAACTAGAACAAACAGAACTCGTAAGAAAGTAAAAAGAAATGAAAACGAAACTTGACAAGGAATTGAGATAAGAACGCACGTGATCTGCCGAAGCCTATTTCTCATGAATCCCACATATGAAAGTGAACGGTTGCGTCAATCGCTAGGCGCGTCTCTTCATAACAGTGTGGCAGTAACAGCTTACGTATAGAATTGCGAATTAAGTACATAAAAAAAAATTTCAATTCTCAATAGAAAGTAGACATTTATAACGTAGTCAAACTAGTTTATTTGCTAATAATAATTTAAAATCGTAAAAGTCTTTTACAATATTAAAAAAAGAAAGAAATATTTTCATAAATAGTTAATAACATTTCACATCAAATACAACAATAAATCGACATACGTAAAATATTATGTTAATGTATTGCTAAATAAATATCTAAATGATAAAATAACAAATTAATAACATATAATGATAAATAATAAAAAAGTTATGTATAATTAGTGAAAGTCATAAGTCAAAATAAATGCTAAAGTAACAATAAAATAATTTATAACAAAAAAATACAATTTTTACAAAAAAATTATGCATAAGTCTAGAGTCAGATTGTTTCCGTGTAGAACCTTTCTCTTATCGAGAAATATTTTGATATTTTATCGTAATTGTCACGGTTTTCATGAGTTTTAATAACCTGTTTATTTAAATCTGTATATAATTTTTTATGTGTTACAGAATAAAAAATATATTAATCTACAAACTCTAAATCAAAAAGTTATATTTGAGTTAGATCCGATAAGATAACAAGTATAAAACAATTAAACAGTACATGCAGTTAAAAATTATTTCTTTCTTGAAAAAAAAGAATAAAAAAATATAATTGTTATAATATGATTACTAAAAAAATATGTTTATAGACAAAAAAACGTTTTTCATTTGTTGCAAAATATATGACTATTTATAAATATATAAGTATAACAGAATATATATAAATTAACATAATAAAGCATTACCTCGCCGTGAAAAGTGAAGTTACCCTCCCATATAAAAGGTATTAGCCATAATTCGTACAAATCAGGCACGATAGCCTTTGGTAATCTGACATCTAATTTTTTCTTTGTTGGCGTCATCGAAAAACTCCTTCCTGTCTGCAAGAGCGAATCGCCAGTAGAGTCCGTGCATGGCTGAACTTGTTTTTCTTCAAGACAAGGTGCAAAGTGGTACACCAATAAACCAGTAACGACCAGGCTGATTAGGAAAAATGCGCCCAGGAGGAAGGCGTTACATCGAGAAATCGTGCAACCTTTTTTGCGCCCGAATGTAGTTGTGTGTGCGTCCATCATCGCTAGAACCTCACGAGACTGAGTCATATCATGCGTGAGCCTGAAAAGAAAAAGACATGTATGCTTACTTTTTATTTTTACTCTTTTTAATTTATACTAATTATTGTTTAGCATAATTTATAAATAAATTAATATTATTTTTCGTCGCTTTCTTACTTCATCAATTTATTTAATTTTCATTTAATTTCATCGTATCTGTATTAATAATTTTAATAAGTCTTATAATACAATTGTACTACCAATTCTCTATGATTTTTTAAAATCATACTTATTTTTAAAATCTACTTATTTTTGTAATCTTATTTCGTAATATTATGACATTGTTTTTTTATTAATTAAATTAAAAGATTTAGTAATAAAATTTTCTTTGAAATTATTTAAGAGAAACCGCCTTCGAATTTAAGATTTTATTATTAAAATAAATTGCAACGTTTCCGAGAAATATAAAATATGTATATGAAATAAATGATTAACAAGATTTAGTTATGCAAAAATTACAAGTATCAAGTATAGCGTCATCATAATTACTATCGCAGAAGGTCAGGCGCTTTAATTGATGATTATATAAGTAATATGTATATAAATATAGAAGTCTAAAAGTGATAGTAACATGAAAATTCTCAGTCACTTTAAATCTATTGTATGAATAAATCTACAGTTATATACCTGTTGTTTCCTATGTCGGCAAACATGAAGTGGAAACATGTTTGTAGACATGAAATGGAAAATAGAAAAATAAAGAAAAAAAAGGTACTCAAATATACACATTTAGAATCTTTTACAGTAAAGTAGTATGCAAAAGTCGGTCAAAACATTTGCAAAGATAAAGCGTTACATCTCACAATTACTATTGAGCCGATATGCCTTGGTATACTTTTTTACTTAATCATGTAAAAGGGAATATACTTATTTAAATTTTAAACAACAAGATTTTCTTATATAGCCTTTGTCTTCTTGTTGTTTATTTTTATACAAAGAATCCTTTATCTATTAAATTATTTAAATTTTACTACTTCTTTACTCGTTTTCTTTAAAATCTATAATATATATTTTTAACTACAAACAAAAAAACATCTACATAAAATGTTACATAAATATATTTCATATTTTTCTTGTATTACAAAAGAATAAGTACACACACATAGTTTTCATTAATTATATAAATATCTATTTTACTTCATACATAGATAAAAATCCTGATCCAATATTTTAAATAGATATTTCTATATAAATATACATACATATAGTCGTTTCAATCTTGCCCAATTGTGCAATATTTCTAGTTCCTAATTGGCAAAACTGTCACATTACAACAAAAATAACAGTTTTGATAAAATCATTATATCAAGAAAGCTTTTTATCCCGTGTAAAACGGGTGAAGGCAACCGATCATTGAAAGTAATTTCACGTTCCAACAAACGGTTCGAGTGAGCGTGTCAAGGAAACGCGAATGCCATGCTTGAATTAATGTAAGGTTCTTGCACCGACGATCTGTCGCAAAATAATCTTACAACACGATCCTATACGTGCGCTGATCGCGACAGCATGTAATTTGAATTAAACATGATTTTTATGCAAATTAGCTGTATAAACAAATTAAAGTTGGCACAACTTTCCTATAAAAATGTTTGATAAAACTTGTGCTAAGTAAAAGAAATAAAATTTAATTATTTAAACAATGTTGACGTATCTATTTTAATTACGTAAGATAAATTATATTCTTACGCGCGCTGTTTATAATTTGTAATTATTTATTTATTTATTAAATAAAAAAACGCTGCTCTGAGAGTTCAGCAAACATTTATAACATCATAAATCAAATTGATGTGTGTCCACTCAAGAATAAAAAGTTACCATGACAAAATGGTATCAAAATAAATTTTAAATAATTATAAAGAGAGAGTCACTTTTATATCAGTCATTTGTCATTTTTATATGATCATTGTTCTGCTTAGACACGTGTGTTTTCCATTTGCATTTTGCCGGGGAATTATCATACTTGTTGCATCTGTATTCCTGCAAACGTTTGCGAAGCAGTCATAGCTGCGTCGATTTCACGTCGTAAATAAGTTGTGAGGTATATTTGAGGATCTGCGATGGCATTGCAGTCTCCTTCGACACACTGTCGCATCATGCCTGCACCTCGTGCTGCTAATAATAAGATTTATCTATCGCGTTTATACTCCTAGGACAGGAAAGTTGATTGTAGATTTCCTGGACACTCAGGTCCCACTATTGCCGTGGATTACAAAAGACTCTTGCATAAGAAAACGACTCTTTATCGTTTCTTTGGCTACTCACATCTTCTCATTATAATGCAACATTACTCAAGGTTATTCAAGGTTATTTAAAAGATATTTTAAAATATACTATATGTATTCATATTTATACTCAAAGAATACCTTCTTCTACATTCTTAAGGAATATACACAGAAATTTAGTAACCGTAGAATAAGTCTAATATATTTGATTCTGATAATTAATTACGTTATTTTTTTCTTATAGAATAAAATAATTTTAATAAAAATGACAAAAAAGATATCAGGAGTTATAAATTAGCATCAGAATATAGAAAACATTAACTAGTCTCACGTCTTGAATGTAGATTCAATGATTTACGTATATTTTCACGTAAATAATGACATTGCAGATTCATACACACAATATCGATTCTAATAATATCGAGATTATTATGAGATCATTATATGTATATCAATACAATTGAAAAACAAGTCCTAAGTTTTCCAACATTGGTAAAGCCGATCAATATTATGAACTTTGTTTTCTCTTGAAATCGCTGAACTCACACGATAGGTATCTCTTGAACTCGTGGCTATTTGATCTTCTATTCCACGACACTTGGTACCATCGAGCACCAATCGGGAAACAGGATCACCATCGGCAATGAAAGCGCTCCGCTCCGCTCCGCTCGATGGTTCGCGCGCAACTGCCAAGGAACAGGGCGCAATACAGCTTCGTCGCTTCCTCTCCTGGTCATCCAGGTTTCCTGATCATCGCCGCGATCGTTGTATCGGCCACTACATACGGTGTCCTTCCACCTGCCAGACGGATCACGTACATGCCTCCTTCCAAATCGCGGGATACCGTACGAGCGAAGTCCGGTTTGTCGCAACGACGATCGTAACGATCGATATCCAGAAGGCATGTCTCTCTCTCTCTCTCTCTCTCTCTCTCTCTCTCTCTCTCTCTCTCTCTCCCCTCTCCCTCTCGCTCTTTCAAGCATGCATACATTCCAAATCCAGTATGTCCCGAGTTCACTGTACCTTTTCCTCATCCTGGTGAATTCGTCGATCAAATTTAAAGTCGATCCTTTATATTAATTATTATATACTTCATTGGATGTTATTTTCTATTTTTTAAAGAAAATAATTCTTTATAATTGCTATTAATTATTTAATGTTTAATTGCTTTATAAATATCCAAGACTATATTAGTTCTTACATTATAGCATTACGGCTTATTCTACAGGAGTCATACATGTAATCATTTTTTACAAAAAAGAAGTGATTTTTATATTGCAAATACATAAATTTCTGATTTATTATCAACATCAAAATTGCTAATGAAAAGTTTGTAAAATTATAAATTTGCAAAAAACCGGATCTACTAATTTTTATGGACAATTAGAAATCACATGTTACATAATATAGTACGATTTTCTGGTGACCTTCTCTCTCTCTCTCTCTCTCTCTCTTTCTCACCAGAAAATCGTTAAATAAATTACAATATCGTCATGCATATGTATATGTATATTTATGCGGACATAATATATGAATGAAAATTATGCTCCAAGAACTATGTATCGCGTGATGCATCAACATATTGGTCAATATATATGTCGATTATTTTATAAATGTAGTACCTGCTAGGAAAGGCATTACACTCATAAAATAACTTAACATATTAACCAATATGTTGATGCAACATGCGGTACATTCAATATTTAAAAAACAATTTATTATATTGTTCGTAATTATATTTTAATTAAATAAAATTCTACTTACAAAGTTAATCAATAATTTAGAAATTTATTAGAAAATGTATTGAACTATTCAATGCGTATGTACAGAGTGCGCAAAATTCGCAATGATTAATCAATCGTCAAACAAGAGAAGGATGATAAAGCAAAAAGTTGTTTACCTTGAAAAAATAATATTTATTTCAAATAGTAATTAGAAACTACTTGGTAGGCGTTTACTACAAAATCACAAAAGACTTTACACCGTGTTAACACGATAATTGGTGCATGTGCGATTAATTATGCACATGTATAATAAAACATGTATAAAAAACATGTTATATGTAATAATGATATAGTTTAAACAATCTTTTTTTGGGAAAATGTTTTAAAAATAAATTATTAAAATCCAATTTATTTCACCACGATTTTCAATTAATTACATTTAAGCATTTTATCAATTTAATTTTAAACATATAATATTTCTCTATAATTCCACAACAAAATATCATATAGAAACAATTGTGTAAAAAATTTATACATAATTGTTTCATTTTTATTAATGTTATTTTGACTAAAATTCCACGATTTATACATTCTTAAATGCAGTATATTCTCAATTAAATTTTAAATGTGTTATTTTGAATAAAAAATAGTTTTAACTTATTTTATTCAAACTTATTATATCTTATCCAACTTATTTAGCAATTTGTATTTTATGGAGTTTCGAAGTATAGCGTGTAATTTCTTTATAGTTGCATAATTTATTTTAACTCTCTAATAAATATTTCTAAATACAAACTTAATCAACGCGATATTCGCAATGAGACATCGCTGTGCGACATCTGTCAAATCTTTTATTTAACACACAAGTGTGGAATATGAAACTCAAGAAAGATATATACACGGTATGTTATCTAACTTCTCTCAACTTCAAGAAAGTAAACTTTTATTACATGCAAATAAAAAAGATCACAAAATGTTGTCTATGGATTTAATCAGCAACTACTATTTGATTCAAACAAACGTTAAATAGATAAAGGAAAAAGATCAAATATATTAAACAAAAACGGAAAGCTAAAAAAATCGTAAAATTCTGGAATTAGTATTTATATAATACATTAATATTATAAAATCATTGAAATAATTTAAACAAATTTACATTTATGTTGTAAAATTATATTGTAAAATAGATTTTAACAAAAACAATTAAATATTTTAAATTAAATTCTACATTATATATTCGCAAATAATTTAAAAATAAGTAAAATATTGAAATCTTCTGTACCTAATCAACAACTATATCTAATAATAAAAACTGTTTTTGTTTTAATATTTAGAAAAATTTGTTTTATATGAAATTTTTTATTGTAATTTGTCAAAAATTTATATCTCATTTAGCTGAATTTTAATCTCGTATAATAAATATAAACAAATTACTATATCGCGTTAATAATGAAAAGAAAGATTTATAATCCTCACATAATTTATTATACTTATAACCTCTTAATTTTAAATAATCTGCAGAATATAATGATTTCCTTCGGAGCAATCGTTCCATTTGTCAAAAACATTAACGATCGGTGCATTTGGGTAAACAAACAAAGTAATGTAATTATTTCATCATAGTGACGTAAATCACTCGTTACGAAATACATATCGTTTTATAGTCAAGCAATTAAAACCAGTCTTACTTAAGCGACGTAGCGAATTACACATCACAGACAAGCGGGAAACGAGCCCTTTAATCCGTCAATCGAAAATCGATTAATTAAGATTGGGATATCGGCTCGGTAAGTACCTAATAATCCTATAAATTACCAGAGGCGAATAATTGAGTTAGGCGAACGAGCGTCCCTAATTGATTGAAGTCATCCGCCAGCGACGCCGACGACGGCTCGCAGCGCGCGATTTGTCACACACGAGACCCGCGTTATTGAATCTTCCATGTACCAACGCGCGCTGACGATATAAGTGCAAAAGTGAATTAACCCAGAACTCCACTTTAACAATCGTGTCATACCTCGGACGCAAAGCTACGAACTTCGTGAAGATACGTCTCACCCGCGCAAACGTGTGCGAGAACAACAAATACAGGATCTTATTCACGCGTTTATTTTTAATTTTTATCAATATTCGTCAAATTGGTTTAATGAATCCCTTTTTAAATGTTCACTTCATTGAAAAATAATTAACGCGATTCTCAATTTCGCAGCATGTTTATCTTTGTTTAATGACCAAATATATCCTATTACATTTAACCGTTTCTAGCAAATCGTTATTATTACGAGGAGTATCTTGCCTAAAAGAAATGAAAGGAAGATAATCACCTTTGGTATCGCACAATACCGTTCTTCATTTATATCGTTTTAGAAACATTCTTTATCATGGCGCGGCGTCGGTGTCGGCGTCGCGTAAATCGAAGCAAGCGAGTTCCGCTATTCCATTAGCTACAAAGACTCTTCTTATCAACCTGACGTGTTTCGGTGATCGAATTCCCGAGAGGCTGGAACATCAAATTTCTTTTCCCCGCGAAGCTCTCAAGACCTGAATACGGGTGAATCGAAAATCCCAGAGTATGGTGGTAATCCTACACCGTGAACAGTATGAAGACACGGTCCATCTACGCCATAACGGAGGCTTAGGTTACTCTTCATTGTGGTGTGCCCTTACGGAACGAGACACCGACATATCCACTATTGTAATCGAGTGTGCCGCAACGAAACCTGTGTACAGACCCTTCTTTAGCGAACCCGAAAATTTCTTAAGGCTTCTTCCGCCCGGATGCGCTTCCTTCACATTTCCTTTTCGCGGCCTTACAGGATGTTCGGTAATAGATAATATAGCGACATTTGAAAGTTAAAATAATTTTTATTCTAAAGATGATTTCTGAGTACAATTGATTAAAAAAAAAATTTCACAAGCTGCACATCAAAGACATTAAAAAAAAAATCTTACCGTTTAATATTATAATAATCTTATGGTAATATTTATTATAACTAAATATTAATTTAAGGTACAGTTATAATATAAAATTTAAAATGTGAAAAATGTGCGACAAAAAATTAGAAAAAAAATTTCAAGACCCAAAATTATTTTTATTTCTAACAGAGAATATTATCTTATTCGTTAAATACCTTTATCGAATATCCCGTCTCTCTTTAACGTGCGTGCGTCTCTCAAATTTTATCTACTAACTAAAAACATAAATACGATGATGATCCATCTGTCCTAAACTCAAGAGTCGCTAATTGTAATTTAATATCGCTGACCCTGACCTGAAACGATGGGAAGCAGCGATCTATTTTTCTGTCTACTGAACACAAAAATGATCATAGAGTGTACAACATTTCGATATTCAGCGATGAAATCATGAAACTGACATGAAGAAGGTTATTTATCATAATGATAAACCACTTTGCTGAATAACTTCTAAATCATATGGATAAATATGAGTCGAATAGGTAACTCAAGAAGAAATAATGATATGTTTACTTCTGAACAATTCGCTATATATATTTTTTTTAAATGCATACAATAATAAGCTAAATTAAATATTAATTTGATTAAATAATAATTGATCCTTTACTCGACATATTATTATATGAAAACGATATTTCATTGCGTCCGATTATCATTAGGATTGTTTCGTTAAACACATCGAGCAACGTCACGGATAAAACTGTTATTGCGTCCGATTATCATTAGGATTGTTTCGTTAAACACATCGAGCAACGTCACGGATAAAACTGTAAAACGGATAAACCGAATAAGTTTTGCATATTATTGCACTAGCGTATTACAATGCGGTTTAAACAAGATTCTCTTGCGGTACCGCAATTTAATAATAGATAATCACCGCAAGAGTTGTATCGCCGAGATCTGTTTCAAATAGGTATATATACGCAAGTGAATGCACGTGTCGCGTTTGCAAAAATTGCGAAATCTCGCAAAACAGTGGTCCAAAGTAAATGTCCAACCATCGGCGCCGAACACACAATACGCATATTTGCCCATTGACTGTGGCTGCATACCCGGTGCATTCACCCTATATCTATTCTGCCATTATCCACTTGGACCCCGCCGCCCATCCCTGCGGTTCTACTTCCGCCCGTCGCGTATACTCGTAAAATAAATCGTATAATCGGATAACGAGAGCTGCCTCTTCGCAGCTCAAGCGAATAACTCGCGATAACTCGATCTTGGCGCGAATCGTCTTGTTCGAGCCAACGTACATATATCGACTATCAATGTCGCGTCGGAATTGCACCGCCCGTTGTGAAGTAATCGTCCCGTTATTTATGGACAAAATTTATACTGAGCAACGGTACTGCGAAGAATTATAACTTGATAACTGTACTTATTCGAAAAAGATATAATAAAGATTACATACAATTCGTTCGGATTATCTCTTCGTGTTCTTAATTAAAAACTAGATTAACGAGTTTAGGCAATTCTCTTTAGATTTAAATATTTTATTTAATTACATCCTTTTTTGATAATCCCTTCTGTTTGTTTTAGTAAAAAGATTTATTATGTTATATAAAAGATTGAAGATTTGTTTTATATTATTTTATTATACGTATATCCAAGGGATGGAAACTTTTACCGTTATTTTTTATAATAACGGTTTGACAATGACGTTGCAATTTTTGACGACAACAGTAAAGCCCTAAACACAATGCGAGGGAATAGCGATAGCGATAAGTTTCAACTTATTAGAAATCGAATACACCGGAATACGCATTTTTGATAGGTTGAAACTTATCGCTATCGCTATTCCCTCGCATTGTGTTTAGAGCTTAACTAAAAGCTAATATATAATAGCTATGGAAGTCACTTTTGAAACGTAACTTATCACCACTACTTGCGTTGTTTATTGATAAAGGTAACTCAATATTTGTAACGTGTCAATTCGTTATACATAATGAGTTACTTTTTTTCAATACATGACGTTTATTAAGTTACCTTTCAAAAATTACTTTTTTTTAACTTAGCTTTTAGTTATAGTTATTGCTATATTGTCATAAAAATGCAACGTCGTTATTATCAAATCATTGTTATAAAAAGATAACGATAAAAGTAACGGTATTATTTACTTTTTATCCTTGTATATCATTTGCACCATCAACGTTTGATTCCTAAATACCTTTTGGTTTTTAATTATTTGGAATTGTCAATACTTTGTCATTTTTATTTATTAATGGAAACTATTGATTCTAAAATTCAAATTTTACATACGATTAAATTAACCACGAATATCATAAATCTGGAGGATTGTGATATATACACTACGCGTAGATATATCTAAATTCTTACTGATCGCAACTAACTGAAACCGAGAATTGCCATCTTCTTAATCCCGATATGATCGTCCCAACGGCATTTGCATTGATATCATCAATGTAAATGCCCGGCGTTATCAGAGAACGCGCGTTCAAAGAGAAAATAAATACTTTGACCAGTTATCAATACTTGGCGTTTACGTCGGTCATTGACACTGGAATCCGTTACTTGCAGTACGCTGGATGCCAGAATCCTGCCCGCTTGAACATAAGCCAAGTAATTCCAAGTAATTTGAAGAAACGCAAAATATATATAATACATCAAACTCTAAATCTGATGTGAGATGAAAATTTCCGGGATCACACAATGCGTAAAAATAATCCACCGTCGTGGATCTACGCGTTTAACAAGTTTGGCTTCTATTTTGAGACGCGGGAGAGCCGCAAGCCGTATTCTCGTAGATCCGTCCCCGAATTTTCACAATTTTTTTTTTAAGTGCGTGCATTGTGCATAACGTGTATCTTTGCAGTAGACATAGCTTTTCCATTATTGTGGACCCATTGGGTGTACGCGCCACGCGCGCCAGAGAGAGTGCCTCGCTCCAGATTCTATCCGCCGGCGGGCCGATACCGCGTTTAACGTCTGACCCGCATTCCATCAAGCAGCTTGAAATTTCGCTCTGTCCGCACCACGTTCCTGTCTCTTCTTCCGCATCGCCTCCTGGCACGCAGCAGCCGGTTTGGACGCGCCTCTCACATCTCCGCTCTTCCATCTCCCACTCCGACCGCTCTCGGCGGAATATCTTTGTGGATGGCGCCCGAATAACAAATATTGTTATTCCACAGCCAAAGAGACGCCCCACGAGCATACGTGACGAACCTTGCGATGCGAACGATGCCACCATGCTGAATCTTTCCTGGTGCTCGCAGAACGCAAAGTACCTTAATGGAGCACGGACAGACTGATGACTCCGGTTAGAATTTATTGCTTGAAGAAATACCTCTTGAAATTGCGACTCGTGCATGCCACTCTACACTTTCGTGAGCGATTTGTCTAAGTCAAAGGTTACATACGATAAAAATTATGCTTATTACGTTTTTTCGAATTTCCTCTCTTTGCGTTAATAAATATAATATGATACTAATGCGTATCAATTTCAATGCTTTTAACGTTTATTTAACATTGTTGACGAAAAGTAATACGAATGAAAGAGAAAAGTCAGATTTTTACAAAATATATTAGCACACGATGTGAGTAAATTTTATTGATAACGTAAACATAATCTAATAACGTGGAATAAAAAGTTTATTTGTTCCGTTATTTTAAAGTAAAGAAAAATAAAAGAGTTAGGATAAAACTAAAGGGAATTTTCAAGCGCACTAATGTTATACTAAATGAAATTGTTAAATTTCTATATTTATTGTATAAATACATTTTTATTTTTAACTTATTTATAAATCGATCTTTTTGTAAAGTCTTATTTTCGTAATGTACATTACGCTTTATTCTGGAAGCACTTTAGCTGGCGCCAGAAAGAAGAAATCCGATAAGAATGTCGTTACATGGCGCCGTTTAATAGAATGTTATAGGGATGAAGCTACAATCGCACTATCTCGTTGATTTATGCCACGTAGATATAACAAGAGAATAACAATATAATTACACTCGAATGTGTATACGTAATTATCAATAATGAGCGCACGTTATTGTTCATGAGATATCAAGGCATTAAATATTTTGATTACACATGTCGTATGTCACTTCGTAACACTTTAATGCAATAGCGTGGTAAGATACTACGCAATATTATTACAAATTTAGAGCATCCTACACAGTTATTTCTCAAAGTGTCAAGTCTTGTAGTATTATATAAAGTATGTTAAAAATCTATTTTTAAATCATTTGTTTTCTGTCCTGAAACTTCAACAAGCACTATATTTTCTCGATAGTGTACCCGTTTTTCTTGCGCATAGTCAGAAGAAATATCATGTTTAAATGTTTATACAAATAAAAGTAGATCTTTTTCAAGTAGTATCATTAATCATATAATTTTTGATGTTTTTCTATTATATTTCTAACACTATTTCTGTTTTGCGCAAAGAATTTTACTTTCTAATACAAAATATCCCTCTAATAACGAGTATAATTTGTCCGAAATATCAGGTATTTGAATTATATGTTATATTACGAATTAATGTGTTTAAGAACATTTATAAAACTAAATTATGTTTTGATAAATGGTATCATTAGTCATACAATTTGACATTATTGCATTTTCTAAACGAAAAACAATATGATATTTTATAAACGCGAGAAATTTTATCTTTTAATACATTTCTGATAACGAGCATAATTTACCAAAACATCAGATACATTTGTAACTACCGATTACATAATTTTTTACGTACGATTATAACGGCTTACGTGCTCGCATAATCAATATTGCGGCACGAGTTATTTATATTGTAACAAATATAAGCGCGGCATTCAAAGTAATATCTACAATTAGCATCTAAAACTTTTAATTCGCACTTGATAGAACCAGGAACATGTGAATCTAGTTCACATCATATGTGATATTACCTTGAAACTTGATTCTGTTAAATGGAGTGACAACTCAATATATTGGTCACTTGATCGACATTGTCGGAATATATTGCCGATCGTATACATGGTATGTTTCATCGTGTGTCGCTGGCACATATTATCTCGAAATTTTGTTCATAGATAAAAACGATTTACGTCCCGACAGTAACTTTCTCTTTCATCAACAATTATTGGAACACTGCAATAAACGCAAGAGACGCCACGCATTGCAATTACGTTTAAAAGCAAGGCGAACCATTCTAATGTATTCGCAAAAACTCGTTAAAGCAGCGATCACTTCAATTTAACATAAATTATATATCAATCAGTGGTTTGCACACAAGAAGACGAAACTCACGCAGAACAGTTAACAGTCCGTCTTAGACAAGTTATCGCATTTTTGTGTATTTCAATTTTTGTTAAATTACGGATTTCGTGAATGATACTTATACAATTACCACTCAATTTTTTGGCACACAAAATAAGGTTTGGCAACTTGAAGCGACCAATTATGAATAATCTATCTATTTGTTATATTTCATAAAACGAACTGTCACGTTTCTTATATATCATCGTCGACAATTATCAGCTTGTATAGTAACGACATAGTAATGTCAAGGACGCAAGGCACAAAGCATATCTTAATTGAAGGGTTCGACATACTGGGCATTATTTAAAATAGCAAACACATCATTTAAAAGTCAGCCGATAATAAAAATATGTTACACGTGTGCATATTATTGTCTAATAACAGTTAAACGGTCAAACGATAATTTATTTGATGTCAGTAAGTCATTGTAGGGTTCGCTGTACCCATTTCCATTCGTCTGCGTTCATTGACATGTTTATCAGCTTCGGCGTAGCTTTTTAAAGCTATATAGCCGTCCACTGATTCTATTGCGAAGCAATGTGTCGTAAGAATTTCGATAAGAAGCATCGTAGTGATGCTGATTGGTGACAGTGGTACAGTAATCAAAATTATTCTTAATGTTGACTCTACATTGATTAGTTGATTTTACAAATTTTTAAGGTGTAAAAAATTATACGAATATGTGCATTTTGTGTTTGTAAATTTGAAAAAAAACCGCTATGAATTTGTAATTCTGTCAAGACAGAATTTCTCCGATATTGATACTAATTTCATCAATTAATAATTATGAAGATAAAAGAAATGTTAAAATGAAGTATTTATACGAACGCGAGATGTTTGAAGATTTGCGTTATCACGCGCGCGTGATTAATGATATCAAAATTTAATAATGGTGTGATGGATTTATGATAATGACTATGCGATTAGTTTAACATAATGATATCGCGGAAAAAGTAAACCTCAAATGATATAGAAACCATTGCAACCACATCCTTTAAGTCGGTGATGTGAAGCTGAAACATTCCGTAAGCGAACGTACAAATTTTTTTTAGATTTCAGGCAATTAATTAAATATGAGGTTAATCTTAATTATTAATTATAAAATTTTAATTATATAATATAAAATTATTAATTAGTTACTTAAAATCTTTCTTGAAATATACAAAGTATTTTCTTTATCTCAAGCGCATTTACAATGTCTTTATTATTTTTAATGATACGATAAAATATCATTGAGGATAAAATATATATTCGTTTCAAGAAAAGACATTACAAGAGCACAAAATTGTTCTCAAGTTTATATTTTTTCAAATTTTAATGTTATCGTATAAATCATATTACATTTTTAAATTACGATAATATTTTTATGCACATAGTAATGAGATAAACCAATTAATGTAAAAAAAAAACACATATAGTTGGTTTTCAAAAAGATTGGTGAAATTTGCAATAAATACAACTACATATTTTTTAAACACTGTGTTTTCTTTACACCAATTAATTTATCTCATTATTTTGTGCATAAAAGTATAGAAGAACAGTATTTTATTAAAAGTATTATGAAAAAATGAGTAGTTTATGAGATACTTTATGTCAAAACAAATTTTATGCCAAGAAAAAGTATAAATATCTCGTAATTTTATGCCAAATAAGTCTCATAAATTACACATTTTTTAATATTACTGTTATAAAATTTTTTTATATATGCGCATAATATTATAATTAGAAGAATCAAATTATTTAAAAAATATGCAATTTCACTTTAAAAAATAATAAATATTGAAATCTTAAAATATATCTTGTGTTTGTGCGGAAAACTTTTTGCTTATCATACACACACATAATATTTGCTCTTTCGCAACAATTTTTCTCTCTTTGATATTTTATTGTATTATTAAAAAATAGAGATACTTTAAATGATTAAGTTAAAGGAAACATTTTGTATATATTAATTATCATAATAAAATAAAAATAATTATCGCAATTAAACAATACTTTTAATAATTATTAATTTATAGGGATGCATATTTTTACGTTTTTACGATATTTTCGCAAATTCGTAACTTATTCCCGAAATCAATAGCTTCTCATTTGACATTCAATGATCCACTTTCTCTTTAAATAGCAAAGTAATTTCATAATATCGCAAAAAGTTGATTCCGTTTTCTTTTTTATCCCGCGAGTTTTGATGTTGCAAGGATCGACATCTCGGCGTGAAAGTAGGCATTTATCAAAGTGAAATGTCAGTAATCTCGATAAATATGTACATAAAAAGTGAGATAATTATCATCATTCTTTAATGGTTGCACATACCAACTATTATTAGGAGACACGGTAGTGTCTCCGGCTATGTTCAAAAACTAAAAGACATTACAAGTCTTTTATCCCGAGCCACCAAAGTCCATTTTTGGGGAGCGCATAATTACTAAAATATAAAAAATATTTGAATCGGACGTTATATGTCCTGAAAGGCGGTATCGCCATGAGTAATTTGAACCAAAAAATTGTTTAACGGTCAAGCCGTTCTGGAGATATAAGCGATCAAAAAGTGGTGATTTTAATGAAAAATTAAGAAATTAGAATATCAAAAATAACTGCTATCATCAGTTAATAACATTCATAACACATTCTTAAAACTATATATGTGCCATGTTTGCCAATATATAATCGCAGTATAATAGTACAGTAACACGTGACCGATAAGGTATCCGGTTTATTCCATAAATTGAACCAAGTACTTTTCCACTTTTCAGTTAACTTATATTACCTACTTGTAATATTAATTCAATAATATATTATAAACTTAAAATTAAAGAAGATTATAGAAAACAATTAATAACGATCGCAAAAACTTCACGCTATCACCAATTGATTAGATAAAAATATTATATTGACCTAAAATTTGTGTTACAATTATCAGATTAATACATAATAACAATCAAAATTAAATTTGAATTAAAAATTGGCTTAATTCTTAAAAATTATGACTTAAAGTGTATAATAACTAATAATTTTAATAATTTTAATAATTTAATAATTTTGTTTCTCTAAATATAAAATACATTATCATAAATATATAATCATATTTTGGTTTTGTATTATAACTATCTACATCTCTTAAGGAAAGAAAAATGTAACTATATAAATGTGTATTACAAAATATCTTTCAACGTATAATGATATATTTTTTATTCATTTCATTTACATTTATGCAACTATTTAATTTATGCAATTAATGATTGCGTTTAGAAGATAAAGTCATTCAATAATCGCTCAAAAAATAAAACTCAGTGATGATCTTTTAACATGATTTTTTAATATAATTAATTTTTGTGTGTGTGTATTTTTTTATTACTGGATATAAGTGTTGCAATCATGATAAAGACTTACTGAGCGCTCACTGAGCAGTTTTATCTTCTGAAAGCAGTCTAATTTTGACGATATATATGACGATTAATATATTAATTTCGACGATATTATCTGTTACTTCTTACTTCTTAGTAAGAAATAACAGCAGTATTACTTATTTTATCAAGAAATTTCAGACGAAATTATCATTAATGATTGCACTAACACACATTGCTCTGACCACAAGGTCATGTTTATACCTACTTATAATAATTATTTGTAGGCAACATAACTATTTATAGGTTCTTGCTTATGATCGTCGGTGATTGATAACGTAATCGCCTTATGCGAAACGCTTTTCCCGGACGAGCGTCACGTCTTACAGAGGAGAACTTACTGGTTTAAAAGAATTCACGCGGAAAAGATCGAGCGTGAGTGACTGATCGCGAGTGACGATCGCGCGAGTGACTGTGTCGCGTGCAAGGGCAACCGCAAATTTTGTTAAGTACTACAAAGTCTACTTAGAAGAATCGTCCAATCTCCTACATTTAAGTTGGAGAACGGAAAACCAGTCGTTCTCCTCAGCTCACTGGAGACATTAGACAGCAAAGGTTCGCACAGTCGCTCTCCCTCCTTTTACAATCGAAACCAATGCATCGGCAGATTTATCAATTATCGATACACAAGCCATCCGTTTGTCATTCGTCGTGATATGCCATTGTGATCGAGAGGATTTATTCATCAGGCGCTGCACAATTATAACTAAAATCAAGGTATTGCTCTTTTTATGTCATTAATAAGCTTCGTGTAGCCTAAATTAAAAGTTTAATCTTTAATTTGTATTTGACAAATAAATTTGAATTTAATAACAATTCATTAGATACTAATTTGTCAAAATATAGAATTTCATCAATTATTATAGCAATCTATTTTTACCTCTTTTTTTTATAGGTATTTCAATACTAACATTTAATCATATTATATGTACAAAAAGGATGATTTTATTGAAGTATAAAAAAATTTAGCTATATAATTTATTACACCATATAATTACATAGAATTCCCAAGCATGAATAATTCTGTAAAAAGTTTAGCAGTTTTCAGTTCTACATAATTATTTGGATGGTCCAACAAAATTATTTTTAGATCTGTAGCTAGCTAAATTTTCAGATACTCTAGCAAAACCGTTCCTTCCGTGCACACTATTGGCCTGTTCTTTTTGCCTGCACTGTCTGAACTGGTACATACAGTGCAATAAGTTGAAATGAAACAAACGTATATCTGTTTCACTTCAACTTATTGCACTCTGTGCACCAGTTCAGTAAAAAGAACAGGCCTAATATGTACTGTCCTCCCATGAAATTACTGAAGAATTTAATTTCTATTGCACAATAGAAAAATTGATACGCTGATTTTCAAATTTTTTAACAGATTGAACAATTAGATCAAAGTGTATTAGTAAAAGTGTAGCTGTAGGCAATTCGTTGTGATATCGTCACACAAAATGATAAAACACAATTTGCAACAATTATGACAGTATACGAAAAGAAAAAGCTGTTACATTGCAGATATAATTCTTTAGATAGGCAAACTATCGTCTGCAAAAAAACGAGCTACTATAACATTACAATGGCTCGCTTCTTTTGCGAATAAGTAATCGATTTTTGCATTATGTGCAAATAATTTTTATAATTAAAAAAATTTTTTTTCCACAAACAAAATGATGTATTAACATTAGATCTAATTAGAAGTAAGCTCATTAATTTAATAATTAATTAAATAAATATTTGTTTTATTAAAATATAAGAGTATAATATTGAAATATATTTTTCTAATTAAAAACTAACATTGTTAATGTAACAATATTTTTTTCGTGTACTCCAAGGTATACTGTTTAGCATAAGAAAGATTAAACTTGATGCTTTTAACATAAATAAAATATATAATTAACAGAAAAATTATTAACTTTAATAGACAATATATATAATATGATAAATAATAATTAATACATAATACAAACTTTTTTCAAAGTATATGTCTTATTTCAAAGTCATAATTTATTGTTTTTATATATACAATATATATTAACAAAGATGGTAATAAACATAGAAATATTTAATAATTATTTAATTAACATTAAAAATTGTTAATAAATAACATTTGAAAATTTATTAAATTATAACATCATGTATTTTCAATAAATTTGAAAAAAAATTTCTCAATTTTAAACTTAATATAACTTTCTGAACATAATTCATAGTAACATACGTGTATGTGTGTGTGTGTAATTTATACAAAAATTATATATATACATAATGCTTAAATGTTAAGTTGGACTGCCATTTCGTTTGATAGATCGATACATATTATCTGCATACGTTTATTAATTTTTTTAAATATTTCTACAACATGGTCACCTTATTCATTAATAGAAACTTCATTTATGTATTTAATAAATATTAATGTAATATTATTCTTAATAAGAGATTTCATATGTATACATGTACATGTATTACATATTATATATATAAATATACAATTATATACATATGTATATTGATAATACATAATAGTAATACATAATTATATTTAAACCTATAAAATGTAAATCTATATTCATTTTCTTTTATTTCGCGATGTAAGCACGCTGAATAATTTACATTTGTAAATATCCTTTCAGCATAAACATATGCGGCATCTAACTCGAGGACGATCAACAATTTAAATAGCCACAAAGAGTATCCGGCAAGATATCTAGATAAATTTCCTGATTGCGAACGACCAATATGGCGAGCGTGGACAAGGATCTCGAAGAGCTTATGTCCCATCTGGGTGAATTCGGCAAATATCAATTCCGACAGCATTGCCTTCACTTACTCGCCGCTCTTACGGCCGGTGTGCACATGCTGTCTTTACTGACAGTGGCGGCGGTACCAGCGCACCACTGCAACATCCCAAAGGTGAACGTGTCATTGACCAAGGAGCTGTTCAATTTTACTACTCATAATTGGAACAACTCAGACGTGCCTCTTCCACGTAATCTGGATAGCTGCCACTATCTGGATCACGACAACATCATCCAGGAATGCGACTCGTGGACCTATGACACAACATACTTCCAGTCATCACGCGGCATAGAGTGGAACTTTGTTTGCTCGCGACGTTGGATGGGCGCCGCGGCGCAATCCTCGTACATGTTCGGTGTGTTTGTAGGTGCGGTCACCCTCGGTAGCATGGCAGACAAATATGGCAGGAAGATCATATTCTACGTGTCTGCCGTGGCACAATTAGTGCTCGGAGTATTGGTCGCTCTAATAAATAACTATTATATCTTTCTGACAATACGCTTTCTCTATGGTATCTTTGGTTCCGCCGGCTCGTACATCACCGGATTCGTGTTAACGATGGAACTGGTGGGTTCGTCCAGAAGGACCGTGTGCGGCGTATTGTTCCAATTGATCTTTGCCGCGGGTTTCGTACTGGTGTCTGCATGGGGCATTGTACTCAAAGATCGTATGTGGCTCCAAATCGTGTATGGTTTGCACAGCGTAATTCTGCTTGGTCACTGGTGGCTAATGGACGAATCACCTAGATGGCTGTGGGCACACAATCGTGCCGCTGAAGCAATTATCATTGTACAGAAAGGCTTAAAGGTAAACGGCAGCGACGTCCACGTGAATGCTGCCAAACTGATCAGTAAATCGAAAGTACAACAGGAAACCAAGGAGAATAAATCACACGGCGCGTTGGATCTCTTTAAAACGCCGAATCTCCGTAAGAAGAGTCTAAACATCTGCTTCAATTGGTTTGCCAATTCGATCGCTTATTACGGACTGACGCTTAACATGGGCAATCTCGTCGGCAATCCATATCTCATGCTATTCCTCAGTGGCGTGCTGGAGGTACCAGCATACATTTTAATAATATTCACTATGGATCGCCTCGGTAGAAGATGTCTAATCAGTTCGTTCATGATGATAGCCGGCGTGTGTTGCATCTGTGCCGCCATCATCACCGGCACGACTGGCGACCTAGTGGCCATAGCTACGGTCACGATAGTACTCGTGGGTAAGTGTTGTATAGCCGGTTCGTTCGCAGTAGTGTATAATTACACAGCCGAGTTGTTCCCCACGGTGGTGAGAAATACGGCGCTCGGTATTGGTTCCATGTGTGCGCGTCTCAGCGGCTCTCTTACGCCCATGATCTTCTTGCTGGACTCGCTGAACGCACGAGTACCAGCCGTACTCTTTGGCTTAGTCGCTCTGGTAGCGGGTTTTCTGGCGCTCTATCTACCAGAAACGCTAAACCAATCGATGCCGGAGTCTATCGAGGACGGCGAGAACTTTGGTAAAGGTGATACCTGCTTCACCACCTGCATAGGCGGAAGCGCGAAAGCTGCCATGAGCGAAGTCACGATGGACAAGATATCCGAGAAAGACGAAAAGGAGAAGTTAAACGATATATAAACAACGATATCGCCTTAGAAAATTCATCTAGAGTGCTTTTAATTCAACTTAGTTGTTAATACTTAGTTATTATATGCTGATAAACATCAGTCACACTTTGATTTCAAAGTCATGAAATTATTGCGTAGATATCGAGGAGATAACTTAATATTTTATAATCATGGAACAGTGTCCCTAAAATCATTGCAAAATTCATATAAAATTCTCATGCATAATTTAATAATTACATATGCAATCACGAAAAATTATTATGTAATATTACATAAAATTATTTATTTTATCAAATGACTTTATATATAGTAAAGAACATTATTTATAATTAGATAAAATTGTATGAAATAAAATGTAATCATGTAATCAGTGGGACAATATTTCAGATAATGGTTACCCCCTCGGTAATATGCTCATAGATACGCTGCAGTATCAGAAATATATTCAGAATTAGAAATACTTATATTCTTGGAAATTAGAGCTCAGCAAAGTGATACACACAATTCTTTACTAAAAAGAAGATATTTAGTAATGATTTATACATCATGTACATACAAAGAAAGAGTGAAAAGTCACTTTTTGTAACTGCATAAAATTAGTTAAATTAATTAACAATATTATATTCTTTATTTTTATAAAAAAAGTAAAAAATATTTTCTAAAATTTTTTAATAATAATAATTACACATATATACATTTATAAATGTATATTGTACATGTATATATATATATACATATAATTAAAAAATTTTTCTAAAATTTTAAAAGTAATAACAATATGAATACGCTTTCGAGGCTTTCACGGGTATTTTCTTCAATTATGCGAGAAGGTTTGCGGGTTATCGCCGTGTCTTTCTTCATTTTTAATGCCGCATAATGATTTTTAATGCCGACAATATGAATATATACATACAAAATGTGATAAAACAATATTTTTTTATAAGCGACATTTCATTGTAACCCAATTATTGTAATTTTTATAAAATTATACGCATATATAGAAAATATTCAATATATATATACTTTCAAAACCTAGAAGATGAAATTATTTAAACGTAGAACGATTATGTGGTTAGTAAAAATATTTAAATAGTACTTTTATTAAAAACTAAACTTTAACGATTACTTTTTCTATACAAAATTTATTCATTTTTTTATAAAACTCATCGGATTTTTACTACACGTAAATGTCCACGGTAGAAGTGATTAAAGATTTTAGCTGCAATCCCCCTTCTTGCTTGCCATAAAATCCTTATAAAACGCTAGAATAATCTGAGAGAGAGAGAGAGAGAGAGAGAGAGAGAGAGAGAGAGAGAGAGAGTGTCAACGAGGGAATAAATTTGTTGACAACCCCGACTTATCTCGCTACCTTCGGTGAGATAAACCGACCAGAACCAACCAAGTTGAGGGTTATGCGAGATAATGGGAAGGACGCGGAGAATTTTAGAGCCCACTATGATCCTAATGGCGAGGATGCAATTCAGAGAAGATCTTCCGGGAGGACGCGAGAGATCTTCGGTTCTGATGAAACCGCCAACTCACCCCTTTCTTCCTAGCTAATGGAAAAAGTTTGTCGCCCGGTCCAACGCTTTTCCAATCATAAAGTTTGAAAAATGGTCACGTCTTGTTATCCGTAGATTTTTTTACCATATACAAAATTGACGATAGTAGGAAAAGGTCTTGTCTCTTTAGAAAATTTCATAAAGTTCTCGTTCACTTCAAGTTGTCATAGAAAGAACATGTGATTCCTTCTTAATCAGTTTATTTTATAATTGATATTATATTATACCACATTAAGTTTTATTTAAGAAATTTATTTTGCATTTATTTTGTAAATTTATTTACAAAATAAATTTACTTTTAAATATTCTCGTTATTTATATTTCATTTAAATACCTTTATCAAACTCTCATTAAATTACTCAAAGGATGATATTATAAACTCGTATGCAAATAAAACTCGAAAGCTATCCAAGTTATCGAAGATTAAATTATATTATATACAATATGATATTATATACAATATAATAAGACGTGAATGTTTATATTCTGATTTCAGTCAATTTGTATCAAACATTATTTTTTAATAAATTAAAAATCATTACATCATAAATTGATAAAAATAATAATTGAACAATGTAAATTTATTCTCTTACTATAAATCTCGTCAAAATGTATCACGCATCACCAGCTAAGCATATCTAAGATATGCGCTTCTCGCCTTAAAGTTTCTGATTCGCAGTGTCACGGCGAGCTTTACGAGATTTCGCCGGTGCATTTTGTAGATAAACTATTCGAAGAAGAGTACAATCTAAGGCGTTATAATTTATACACTTATAATTTATGCGCAAGTTACGACGCAACGCTGACGGCAAGTTTTTCCGCATGTGTCTCCCTGGTTGTTCAACGATTAAAAATAACCTGCATGGAGTAATCACTTGTGCAATATGATGGACGCGTTTCCCTTTCCTCACGATGATTTAAATCGATACAATTAATGGTCAATACATTTAACGCGATCGATGTATGCATCATCAATTACTTTTATGCAAAATGCGAAATTAGCGAGGTATTGTAACTCTTCCGCGTTCGTGAATTCACGAAATTCCACACATAACGTCGCCGGTGTCGGCGGGATTAAACTGTACTGCAGCTCTAAACTGTAATCTTGGAATTCAAACCAACTAAATTGGAAACAATGAAATCGATAATAAACTATAAAATATAAAATTTGCAAATATCTTTAAAACGTTCTATCATTTGTTTCGTGTTTCGCGAAAATAGCTCGCAGTTTTTCAAATAAACATCTCAATGAAGTTAATAAATCTAAAAATCTAAATAAAAAAGCGATAACTTTAAATTTATGAATTTTTTAAGAAAATAGAATTAATGAAAATAGTAATTAATGAAAAGATTATGAATAAAAGTGTATATCTTGTCATTAATCATATTACAATATTTTCTTAAGAAATTCATAAATTTCGTCTATTGTAAATAAAACGTGTTAGAAAAATTAAAAATTTTTTATTCATTTATTCGTTCATCTAGATATATATTATACATCTAGGAGGAATCTGGGAGGACTCATTTCAGATAAATGCGCGCGAATATTTTAGAATGTAGGACGTGTCCCTCAGGAAAATAAAGCAACTCCTTACAACTGTGAGCTGTAAAGCTTCAATTTATATATGTAAATCCGACCCTGATGATCGTACACTCACCTGCGTTATCGAGCGCGTATGAGGTCCATGCGCAAGGAACACTGGAGACCGGGGTGTACACAGGAACACACGGTGACAGGGAGCGCGCGTCGCCTACTGAACTCTCGCTCTGTTCTCACCCATTAAATCGCAGAAAACGTTGCACCAGCGCGCGCAACTCTGTCAAACACGCTGCCGCAAATTCGATCTCCCGTAGGATTGAATCCCTCGGAAGTGCTGCTGTCCTCCAAGTTTACGTCCAAATAGAAGAGCGCAAAATGCAAGACGGGTGTGTTCCCTGCAATCAATAACGATCGAATAGCTTCGAAGCTGTTAGTTCAAGTTAATTGAAATCCTCCAATCTTTCGCGATCACTCTGTGTCGAAAGCTTGACTTCTGCATAATGGTCTACAATATTCAATCCCATAATTTCAGAAATAGTTTTGCTGAATAGTTTGCAAACAACATTTCTCTGGGACTTTCGTAAAATGTTTTAAATAACAAATAAGGAATTATTATCATATATTACGTTAAACTTGATTTAGTCTTAAATTATGATAACGTTGTATAAATGTCTTTCTCTAAACTTATAATTACCGAGATCAATTATTATATATTTAATACCATAAATTTAGAATTGCTATTGTATTAAACGTCGAAAATATAACTTTGAAAAACTACGAAGCAATAAATATTTTTTTTCTAATTTAAATGTTTTTTTTGGGGACCATCATATTAATTTAAATTTTAATTTCTTAGACAAAGTTCGGTGAAAACGCTGTCATTTCAATTGAATGAATAGGAACTTTTTTACTATGCTTTCATATAATATCTCTCTTCTCAACAATTGTGACAGAGCTCTTGCTTTCCGTCGATTGAAAAGCAAATCCATGATTGATTCAATACGCACGAAGCGAATTTCGTTGATATCTTGATTTATATTTTGTATAAATTTTACAATAAATATTTACTATATATCTTCAAAATAAGAGGCTGATTGATTACAAAAAATTATTTAATCAAAACTGATCTTAGTTTGCAAATTGAACAAATTAAGTTCACTATTAATTGCAATATTAAATCTAAATTATTATTATTACATTAGTAAAATGTCTGATATTGCCAAATTTTTTGTTTTTATTTTTTATTTAATTATTTTTCTCAGCTTACACCATATTAAATATTAAATCGTTTAATATTCGCGCATTATTTGGTATATCATGATAAATTTTCTCATAAGGAGATGGTCACGATTTAATTATCGCCGCCAGACTTTAATTAAATTGATACCATCTTCGGACCGTAAAACAGTTGGACGTGTTCTAATTGCGAATTCCCAATGACTTATTTACCAGCAGTGAGGATATAACACATCATGCTATATATATACAAATCGTTTTTAATTAGAAAAGGCATACGAATTTTTATTTTTTTTTATCCAAAGACAAAATGTTTGAGATAGTGATTACATGAAGACTAGGAAAAGTTGACTGACTAGAAAAAGTTGAATGACTTTTTTATTGGAAAAAGTTTTAAAACATCTTAAGATCATCTCATTTCTTTCCTAATTGAAAATAATTTTTCTATTTCTTCGCGAAAACTACAGATAAAAGGTGTAAGTCCAACAGCATATTTATGCGTTTAATCAAACGCTAATTATCATATTTAATTTACCAACAAATAATCTTTCCGTTTTACACAAAATCTTTGAAATTATATTCTTTATGGAAGATAAAAGGACTATAAATAAATTAAATATACTTTTAAAAAGTGCCACATTCATAATTACAAAGAAAAGAAATTAAAGGTAATTATTTTCATGTTTAAAAAATAAGCATGTAAATTTGTTAAAAATTCACGGAATTTAAAAGGTTAATTTAACGATATTTTTAACTGAATCACTTTAACATACATAAATCTACGATGCAAAATAAATCTAGTCTATTATAATTCGCGAATTATTAATTACAAAAATACACATACAATAAACTAATAGCACAGCTTCGTGCATAACGTTTCCTTAAAGAGGATATTTATATATATAGTATTTGTGTTGCGTAAATGAGATACTTCTTTCCTACGTCAAGTAATTATTCAACATTTTTTATGATTTTTCCAGTTACGCAACGCATGCACATAAATTTTCAGTGCTAAACAATGTGACGTCTTTCAAAATTAAATAAAAAATATATGATAAAATGATAAAAAAACACGTGGATATGTATGCAATATTCATCAATTTATTTTAATACGTTGATAAAATATATATTGAATATTTATATACAGATACATATACGGATACACAAATTATCCCTAAGGTCTCGATCTAAATTTCAACGAAATTCAGTTAAACTAGGAATCAACTTCTTCTTTAAAACAATTTTTTTTCCTTCTTAAGGAAACTTTTCAACAATTATCTCTTGCCACAACGCGTTCTGATATTCAACATTAAATAATTTTCTAATAAACTGACTTTTGATAATTGTATAATTAACTTTGCTTGTGTGCGTATACGTGTGCGTGTGCGTGTGCGTGTGCGTGTGCGTGTACGTGTGTGTGCGTGTGCGTGTGTGCGTGTGCGTGCGTGCGTGCGTGCGTGTGCGTGTGTGTGTGTGTGTGTGTGTGTGTGTGTGTGTGTACAAAGTCCAATACAAATCAGGTTTCATTAATCAATCACATGAATTTAATTAACGAGATGATCCTTATTTCAAACCTTATTATGTGTATATGTATATCAAAAATGTTTGATGCCTTCGTAACGTGGAAAATTGTCTGAGAATCGCATTATCGATGAATCCGTCGGTCGTGAAGATCGGGATCTTGGGAATATCTCGCGCATAAATATGTATACATCGCTCTTTTTTGACATCGCATTAATACCTATGGTGGATACAGTCATAATGGTAACTTTGCATAAATTTAAATATATCTCTTAGTTACCAATCACTCGAAGAAAGATTTGTACTCTATTAATACAAGAATATACATTCGTCCGTCGAGCATCAATCAGGCCGTACGATGCAGTACACGATTCAGATCGTATAATGTCTTCATCTTCTAATTTCTTCATCGAAGCGCCATAATTACAACAGCTTCGATTACCGCTTTCCTGCACGGAGAGTAACTATAAGCGCGACATTATGAAATATTACAACGCGCGGCGTGCTTAATGACGAGCTACATCGACTATGGCATGTCCACGTTATTAGGTAATTAATGGAATGAATATAATGCTCACTCGACAGCATCAGCAGCAGTGTAGTTGCTAAATCACACGCACTTTTTATACTCCTTTTCCGCTTCCGTTGAAATAATACCACGATCGTGGTCATTTAACGTTGGACAAGTAGAGTTAGCTCTAATCGCGAATCTTATCTTAACATGAAATAATTGATGTACCAATTGAATTCGTTTTACTAAGTAAAGATGTTGTTGTACTTCCTTTTCTTAAAATATATTAAGATATTAAAATGTAAGTAATTTAAAAGAACTATATACAAGCAAATAAAAAATAAAGAATTTATTAATGACAAAATTTAGAACCGGCTTCGCAAATGAGTTTTTCTTTAAATAAAATAAAACTTTAAAAATACATAACTAAGATAAACTTTTATAACTCGCGTTAATTTTTCGACTGACATTGTTATCCATATGTAAAAAAAACATTTATGAAAACATATTTCTTTAAAATTCTTATTGCAATTACTGCAATTATCGCGCCGCGTATTTGATCAATAAACATAGATACGATGGTTGTAATAGTTAAAAAAGGCACTTTGTCAGACTCATTTAAAACAATCCATGGCAATTTGGTCCTTCTTATATTTTTTTAGGCAACAAGAGAAGGCCTCGCGTATATGAAAATATTTAAAATAAAAGAAAGTGTTTCGCACATAATATTCAATAATTATATATATCTAAGAATTATTGCTGTGAAGACTAGTGGTAGCATCTATTCTTCGGTATCCTCAGCATCTAAGATACTCTTGAAGTAAAATGGTTGGAAGGGGTATCCTAAGCCCTCGTAGAATTTACTCATAAACTCGACCCTAAAGAATAAAGAATACTAAGCAAATAATAGAAAACAGCAGGATATGATACTAAAGTACCTTCTCTAGATTTTATCAAACGCGCATAGTCAATAATTAAATTGACAGTAAAATTATTAATAAAAATATTTGAAAAATGAATTAATACAAAGAAATAGACTGAGTTTATTTGTCGAAGTTGAATGCAGTTAAAAATAATTCTATCGGACAAAATAGTTAGATTTAAAATCTGTATTTCTCATTTATTTAGAAAATATCCCTTGAGGCACTTCTTAAACATTTTCGGATTTCCCTAACTTCATTTGAAATGGAAGTTTATAAAAAATAAAAACAAACTTTTTGGAGCAGCCTAGTATGTTATACGTACCAATGAAGTCGAAGCGTATGAAGAAATGCCGAGAGGCCTTCCATCAAGACAAGAATAACGACGGTGAAGAAAGCCCAAACAGCAAACACGAGGAACAGAATAATACTGTTGACGTATTCATCCTTGTCGGCACCTAAGCCTATTCGTAATACTCTGTTCCAGAGCACTTCTGACAGCTGAGAGTGAGCCAAAGACAGGGCCCACAATCGTAGATAAGAGGCAGTGTGCGAAACCGTAGATAACACGTATTCTATGGTGTGGATGGCTTGATGGATCATCAGTTCACCAAAGCTGTCATCCTCGTGACTGTGATCTTCCGCCGCCATATCCTTGCTGGTGCCTGCGCTAGGCAAGTCTTGGGCCTGTAATTCGATGTCCTGGGACGCACTCCCGTTGCTCTGAACAAGTAACGCACGTGTAACGTCAGCGCCAATTCATTCGTAATCAATTCGATTAAATACAAAACACCAGTTCTCTTATTTCGTTTAATGATCCATCACTTTCAGACATTCATTATTATTATTAACTGTATTGTTTACAAAACTTATCAACGATTATATCTGCGACGCTCATCAAATTTGATAATAGTACATTGTGTAACAGTGGGGGATAGTTGTTTATTATACCCCACGTGGGGGCATATTATTATAAACGAATATGCCCCCACTCGCTACACATAGAATTTTTCACTACAAATACTCGTCGTAATGTGCCTATACCGAAACGTTTTTGCGCAGAAGAGTGGGGTTAGAGAAATAACTCAACGGCTTGAGGTAAAGCGTTGAGGTATAGGGCACACATTACGTGCACGCGTAATGAAAAATTATTAACTTTATATATACAAGTGATGCTTATAGTATGAGATAAAAATCGCATTTTTTATTATTAAAAGTGAGTGCCATAAGATAAATCATTATTATTAATAATTTTATAAATAAGTGGTTGTAATTAAGCAATACAAAGCAAAAAACAACAAAAAGTTACTTACATAAATCTTTCTTCCTTGAGATTTTCTTTTTGAAAATAGAATATATAATGGTTTCCCGAAGAGCATTACTGGAATGCACAAGAGTGCGGTAAAAAGTAAAATCAACTGCAAAATATCCTGTCCTTCGAACATATACTGAGAACAACCCTGGGGCACAACGGCATCTTTGAAAAGCATCATGTTAATAAATGTAATTAATACCGACGGTGCACAACCTGGTCTTCGTCCTGGATCTGTATCACAAAGCATCGCATTATGATAGAGGTGTGTGTCATGTATAATGTTACAATTACTGATTTGGAGATAAATCAATATTTACCTTCAGCCGAAGCCTCATACAAAATCCACTTAATAAACATCAGAACAGTCATGTAACAAAATAGCAATAGAAGGAAGAGCAATTGTGGCAGAAATTCAAGGATCAGGCTAGAATATCTCTTGAAATACCTGAAAAAAATTACAACGCATAACATAATATGTATCAAATAGACTTCGATTACATCTCTCTTCTTTGGAAAAATAAAATTATTTTATGCGAATAGAAATTCGAAAATTTCTACTGAATTATCTCGAAATATCACTTATATAATTCTTCAAAATTTAACTTTATAGTGCTCATAAAAAAATATTGCTTTTACAATTTCGTAATCTTAAAAAAATTATGCTACAAATATATTTTAACGTACGTTGCTCAATATTAAAATATATTAATAATGCGTCTATAATAATACACCTTAATAAATAGTAATCGTGACTCTAATTCCTTCCGTTCAAATTACAATACTTACATCATATTAACGACGTTCATACAGACGCCGAAGATCATGTGCGCGACGCCAAAAATAATTGATACCTTCATCTTGAACGAATTGTGAAATACAATTTTGTTTTCAGCAAGAGACCAAACCGGGTCTAAACCCAGAGGATAGGGATACTGTAAGTAACTCTCGTTCGCATTTGGCGACAGATCTAGCGCCTTGTTATATATCGTATCGTTGAGCGTATACTTGGTTCTCCAACTAGATCCGAATATGTTAACTGACTTTGCGAATATGTCGTTGTAGATAAAACCACTGTAGATGGAAAACAAACCCATGAGAAGGATAATGTAACGCCCGCCGAAAAATAGATTTCCGATTTCGTTGTCCGACTTTTGCGAGCTGAGCTTTTTCTCCATCAACACCATAACCAAACCAAAAAGCGTTAATATGAATCCTAGCACAAGTCACACACATCCATAAGGATTATTTAATAAAATATGTATATATTTTTCATATATTTGTTCACTGTTTTGCTTACTTGGATTTATTACTCACCATGACCAGCGTCGCCAAACATAACGGCAAATAGAAAGGGAAACGTAATGATAGTGTAAAGTGCTGGATTAGCTTCACGATATGATGCCACACCGTACGAGTCAATTAAATTTTGAAAACCTCTCGTAAACTTATTCGTTCTATTGAAGGTTGGAGGATTTTCATCCGTGTGGATCACGTTGAGAAAAGACGGTATGGAGCTTCCGCATTGCCGCTAAAAAATCCCATATTTCTTCGTTCAATAATTTAAATTTATGTTTCGAGTTATCTGCAATTACTAGTTTTCCAAGTTGATTGACAATACAAAAACTTTCTGCTTCGCAACGAATCGTAAATTACTCGACAAAATACGGTTATATAAGTAATTGTTTCTATAAGTGCAATTATTCGGAAATTAAATTTACTTACAAATATCAGATTATTGCCTCATATATTTTAAAAATAAAGGGACGATTATATTATATATGTATAATCAATTGACTAAAAGCAATATTATGTTAAATAAAAATATAATCTTTGCTATGCATAATAGAAGAAATTTCATTTGTTGACGTCAAACAAAAAATTTATATATACATAATTAAATTCAACTTATACATATATAATGTACACTAACCGATCCTTCCGTGAGGCAATTTTGCACTGTTCCAAGATCGGCAATGGGTACCCAACATTCTCCGATAAGACATTTTTTCGATACATCCATATTGAACAGATTCATCGTGTGGTAAATAGCTTTCATCTTTCGCACCATGATACTCCAATTTGGTATTTCTTTCGCTACGTTATACAGAACACGCTGGCGATGATCTTGCGTTTGATTTAGTACCTTAACAGAAAAATTGTTCAAGCATAATAAAACATTTTTGTTTTGCCCAGATTAGACATTCAAATGTTAAACATCTTTTTAATTTTATTAAAATTGATTATAATAATTAATATTACCAAATTACAATTGTAATATTTAAGAATATATCTATTACGTATAATATATTTATAAAAGGCACATTTACATTATTATTAAGTATTATTTAAATGTACTGTTTAAATATTAACATTTCTAATTTTGACACAACAATTCTCACCAATTTAAGGTCCTCTAGTCGTGTCCGCACACCTTTCAGCATTTCCTGACGTTCTGCATGGCTAGTAGGACACGGATAGAGTGAGGCGTGAAAGCCAGTGCAAACCTTTTTAATACGGGTTTTCAATTGTTCTCCTTGAAAAAATGCCACAAAAGCTGTTTTATAGATTTCATTGCCCTGAAAACATTCACAAAAAAAGGAAATCAAGCGCATCAATGAACGTGCAACTTATTTTGTGACGTTTATCAAAGCAAAGTTAAATTAAGCTTTCGAGGTCTATTAGTTCCATTTTGATATTTACGCGTTCCATTTGTTTCCAATTGTTGTATAAGATAATTTTGACAGAGATTAGCAAATGTAATAAATTAAATCATTTTTCCGCATTAAGATAAAAGAAGAATCAGAGCTAACCGTAGCTGGATCTTCCAACGGTTTATCAAGTTCGGTTTGTCGAAGGAAAACGTTTCCACGTGATATACGCCACAGCATTCTCTCAAAGGCAGGAACTCGTTCGCGATTTATTACCCCGCCGACAAATCTGCAAAAATTAGATATTGTTACAGCATCATGATTTATTAAGCGATATATTACTGCATCAGTTATTATTACTTGTAAATGAACGTATACTAAGTATAACAATGTCTTCTGTCTGTCACAATGCTGTAAGAATTCTTATATCAAATTTATTCGAAAACAAATTATTTAAAAAGAAATTGTTTTTCTGAAGAAATTGTTTTACCTCTAATTTTTTTAATATACTTAATTTTTTTATATACTTAGAATTATAATAGAATAATATTAAAAATTATGTATAAAGTTATATAAAACAATAAATCAAAGCTAATTCTTTTGTTTAAAAAACTTTTTTTAATAATCCGTCATTTTCATTATGAATAAAAGTTATTTAAAAAACTATATATATATATATATATATATTCAATAAAAATTATTATCCATTATTAATATATATACATATTTTTAATTTAATTTATGTTATAGCAATGATTTATTAATACTTATACAACTGATAATATTAAACTGATAATATAAAAATTATTTTTTAGATAAATCATGAGTAATATAGCAAAAGTTTATTCCTCGGCAAATCTCATTGGATTAAGAGCGCGTACAAAGACATCATAATTATAACTTACTCCAGACGTCCACGAATTGAAACGGCGGGATTTGGTGCTTCCTCGTTGATGAGTGCCTTGGTGATCGAGTCGTTGGCTTCTTCCTGTTGATATAGAAGAAGAAGAAACGAATCTTGATTCTTCGACAAAACGGTAACATCGATTACACGAAGGAGGATGGCGCTATGAGCAAAAGCTGCTGAACTACGAGTACTTTAGGTACCTCCGTGAAGAACGCTTGAGTCTTCTCGAGTACATGTTGTAATTCCGTCAGCTCGAGATAGTTGCTCTTCAGATTCACTGCATTCTGGCTCAGCTCTTGTATGTCGTTCTCCGTTTTCTCGAGATGCGCCTGTGGGGGGAAAGAATGCGACATATAGTACAGTCGAACGCGCAATTTAAAATTATGAAAATTATTCACAATATAATTGATATCAAGACTTTTTAAAAACTAGCAATATCAGTTATCTTGTAAGATAAATTTTCATTTTAATTATTTGAGTACAATAATATAAATTTCATTAAAATTGTTAAAAATAATACTTTCTGTATGCAATAGCATTTAATTAATGGCAAACATTTATTGTATTGATTCTTTTTGCATATATAAATATACATGGCAAATTTACGCTTGTTATATATCAAAATCTAAAAATATTAATTCTTTTATTTTAATAACTACTTTAAAAAAAAAAACATTTTTTTCTATCAAAGAATAAAATATAAAACATTTCGAATACATCACATTTTGTGAACATATCATGGTTTCAAAAACGAGGGATTATGTCTAAAAAACAGAAGATTTTTACCTCGAGATCTATAATTGCACGTGGGTTAGGCGCACGTGGTAGTTCCGTAAGATTATCCGGGATCGGCACACCATCTTTCTTGACCTCTGCCTCGATATATCGAAGTTTGCGCTCCAGTTCGTCGCATCGTCGGACTTCGTTGACGAACTTCCGTTGAAAATAATTCAAATCGCCGTTGAGCTAGATTTTACGTTAAAATAGACGTGATTAATTCCCGATGTACTCAGAAAATATTGTATCGATGAACTTTTTAAAGACAATTTATACAAGTGCACCAAAAATTTATTCTTTCTCTCATATTTAATGCATTCATTAATTTTCAGATATCTGACTGTTTGCAATCCAAAGATATAGCTTGAAAATGCGTTAAAAGGTTTCGTATTTCACATAAGATTTATATACGTACTTCATAATCTATTAAAACATTTTTATTTGATTACATAAAATTTATGTACTAAAGAATAACAAAATTAAAATTGTTGTAGCACTTTTAAACAAAATTCGTAAAGTTTTAGATAAACTCTATAGTAAAAGTCTTGTTGTTTTAAAGAATTAAAATGGCATTCTATATCTAATTAATTTCTATTTACATTTCAACCTACCTTTTATTATTAGAAGTTTAATTATATATTTTATAATATAATAGAATTCCAATAAAAAATATTTTAATTAAATATTTCTTTAATCTATGATTACCTTTGTTAATTAACAGAAAAATACTTTCTCTTCTGCCTTCTCTCTAACAATTATTGCAAATTAATAAAAAATGAATTTCTCATCTCTGCAAAAAACATTTTTAAAATCACTTTAAATGCATCAACTCCAACTGATATATTCAAATCATCATGTTTGTGAGTATTTACAGAATAATCAGACTTGTTACATTAAATAAAGTGATCAATAGGGATTACACTTAATTTTCAACTTACATCGCGAAATTGCACCGTACCAGTTTCTCCAAGTTCTGAAACAGAAAGGTAAGCTGCCTCCGGCTGAATGAACAGCTGGCAAAGGGCCATCTCCTCGCTTCTGAACATCGCCCCCATCTTCAAAGCGATTTAATTCTTACCCTGCGACGAGAGAGATAATATTTCTTATAAATTGTAGCTTGTATCAAATATGACAGAAAATAACAAAGGTATGACGCAAAACGACTATTTTGAAATATTTTACTTTGCTCATAAAGATAATTATTTATATGAAATCATAATATTTTTAAATTTTGTAAAAATTATAAAACATGGTGTATTTCGTATATCTCGTCCAAATAAAATAAAAAACCTAACATGTAATTAATAATATAACGCAGTTAATTTATTAAACAAGTTGAAATTTTTTCGTGTTATTTCTATAAGAAATAACAAGATTCTCTAGAAAAATGACAATACTCCCTAATCTTAAATTATTTCCAAAAAAACATCAAGCAATCATTGATATTAAAAAAAACAATTGTAATTGTATCTTAACACGACACAAATTAATTATTATCGATCAATAAACGTGTTATGTAAGACAAAAACATCTTGCAAAACAAGAAACAAAAATCACTATGCCAGTACAGTGAAATATTCCCATTTTTATTTTTAATATTTATTAATTAATATACTTGTAAGATCTTAATAAAATGAATAAAAGAAGCAGTCTTTAGATCTATACTAGATACATAAATCAATATAATAATATGGCAGAGAAATATTATTTAATAGAAAGATACTACGTGAAAGACGAAGCAAGACGAAATGCGTAAAGTAGATTTTCGAATAAATTATTCACTTCTTTTTTTTAATTAGAGCAGCGATTCTACGAAAGATGAACGAAACCCAGAAAATGACCATGAACGAAGAAAGACCATAAGAAAAAAACGCGGAAATACTGGAAACCATGATAAAAGACTTTCCTTGTCAACGGGGAAACCGCCAATATTTGATTTACAAATAGTTTGTCTTCTAAACTCGGCCTTGGAGAATCGAAGATTTTCTCGTAGAAGCGATGTTTGCAAAGTTACTATCAAACGCAACGTACATGCACGGGCTTTATCTACCGGCAAACATAAATTTCGCGTGAAAAATGTAATACCTACTGGAGATGCACAGTCGTATTTTAAACTTGTTACACCTGAAGTTATATTCGGTCGCCGAAAGTTCAAGTAAAATGTTTTACGGCACTATTTTCACGTAGTAGGCGGAGACGCAAAGGTAAACAGGAGTGCCAGATAAGCGAGACGCTCCATAAATATGTACGTGAATAAAAGTGTTACACTCGTGTCGGCACACCCTTGTCGGGTTAAATTCTCGTGTTATCGCGTTCTAGTGAATAAAAAAAATAATGCCGATATTACACGCTTGCTCTCAAGTGCTATCCGAAAATTAATATTGTATAAACTATGCAAGTATCGAATTCGAGAGGAAGGAACCCAAAATCTTAAATGACATAAACGATTCGAGGCACATAGAGTTTCAAGAAATTCGTAGAAATCAAAGATGCGTTCGCAGAAATTATGCGTCTCAAGTGACGTTGTTCGGAAACAATATCCTTTTCTCATAATCTTCTTTTATATCTTTGTAATCGATAAGAAATCATAAAAGTAAAAATTAGAAAAAAATAATGGACATTAATTAACGTACTTAAAGCTGGTATTCACATAGTTTGTTCTTATTTTAAGATCATCTTAAATAATATCTTAATATTTCCGGCCTACAATATTTTTTAACATTTATCCACATCTTTTCTTTAAAACGATCTTTATAACACGATATCGGTAAAACTATTATATATGTATAGTTTAATCAAAAATTAACATTTATCTAATGAATTTTAATCAATTTTCTTATCAGTTCACCATTACTCATACGACTAATTTTCAATAACGTTAAAATACTAATAGACATCATTATCTAATTAATGACTTCAGGCGTAACTGCTTTTATCGACATTTTTATATAGAAAATATACTTTTTTTGCATATTATAATTTCGATGACAGATTCATCCTTCTTGTTGTATTTCTACACTACAAGACATTAGTTTAAGAATAAATTTAAACGAGTCACATTAAATTGTTATATAATATATTGTTTTCTTTTTAAGAGAAGACAATACACAATATCATGAGAACATTCTATGTGGGGAGTAATTCGTAAAATATTTGTTAAAAAGTTGCTAAATTTAATGTTGCCTATCGCAAGTTCTTCTCTTATTACTTGGTCGCACGAGAGTCTGTAATTGGCTAAGTGGCTTGTCTCGTTTATACGTGCAGATGTGCTCACAAGAGTGTACATTAAGAATGATTCTCGTACATATTTTATCTTGTTTAATTTTTCACAAATTAATATTTATTTATAGCAGAGTAGTTGCAATTGTTACATCAATTGATATTAAAATGTATATAAAGGAAGAGATAGACTTAATATTTTTCTCTAACACTGAACATTTTTCATAATTTATATTAATAAAGACTTTTATCAAGCTTGTTACATTTATTAAGAGAAAATGCAAACAATTGATTATAAACTGTTCATAAAATACTAAGAGCTCTTTTTATCTATTGACATTGTTTAATTTCATTTTATATTTAATTTAATTTTATATTTTATAATGCAATTTAATTTTATAACGAATTTATCTTAATTGATCTTGAATTAATCTATTATCAAAGACAATAATTTTTATAGAATAAATTAAAGTTTAATCTCCTTAGTTAAATGAAAAAGATAAAATACATAAAGAGTATAACATTTAATGCCTTTAACATCAAATGAGGCTACGAGTATATAATTATAGAATACAATACATTGCGTGCGAAAATGCGATAAATAGGTAAAGCTGCGACGAATTAATGGCGGACGGGCGTTGGTTTCCTGTGAAATGAATTGTATGGATATCCGAGTTTTATAGCGAAACACTAGTATGACAAAAGTAGATAAATAGTTAATTTTAACATTTAATATCTCTGCACGTTGCTACAGAAAAAAAAGAAAAAAGATGATTAAAACGAAAAGTTCAATTATACTTCGTGAATAATTGTTTAAATAAAATTTGCAGTAAAAGGAAAGCAAGAAGAATTCAATTAGATGAAAGAAAGGGGGAAGAAGAGTAACCACTTATGATTGTTTGATTAGGTTATAACCCTAATAAACTCGAGGCAACAAGTTCTTCATGCAGTCATTATGGTTACTAACAATAAGTACGTGAGATTACAATTTCACAAGATCGTGTTCGACAAGTTATTTTTAAAAAAAAGAGTACATATCGATTAAATGATGCGATAATAATCAAAGTAAATAACAAATAACTAGCGAGAACAATGTAACATGTGATATCTTGTGACATGATATCTATAAGTACATAAACTGTGTGTTATATAAAGAACAAGAAAACAATTAATAGATATAAATTACACTGTAATATATTATTCAAATTTTATAAAAGAGAATAATGAACATTTTTCATGCGATACATAAAAAATAAAACTTTTTTTCAAGCAGTAAATACTTGTTCTCCAATCATTAATATTATTCATCCAGTTTAATTATTGAAATAATCATTAATGCGTATCATTTATTCAATTACGATCGATTATCTTAACGATATTAAAAGAAGCTTCTAATTGTTATTCTAACAGACCAACTTATAAAAATTTCAGATGACTTATAATATTCAGAACAAATGTCCGTATCGCAAAATACGATATTAATGTAAGATTATACGCACTACGTAATAATGATAGAGGTATCACATGTATCGACTTATCGACATCATATCATAATTTAATCTAGATTAAGATCTAAACTCAAGGTTGTTATACAAATTAAATCGAATGCTTTATTGAATCGATCAGTTCGAAAGTGGCATAAATCTAGAATTTATAAGGCTTTTTGTGCAAATTGAAACAAATTTGCGGAATATGTTTTACTTATAGAATTACGCCAAAATAAATTCACGTGATCACCTTGTAATCATGAAAACAAGTTCGTCGTGATCACTTCGTCCAATTATTATTATCATCACGTTGCTCGAGAGTAACATCGATCATATCCTGCAAGGATACGATTGCTCTTCTGCTTGACAAATAGAATTTAAATTATCTAACTGCTTACATCATTATTGTAACATTAGAGCAGTTTTTTATAATGATAATTAATACAAATTACATATCTATAGAATCATAAACATATCGAGCTGTAGGTGTGGACACGATGGGCGAGGACAGATAGAAATAGCGTGAAAATATCGACTCACAGCTGAGTAATATGCGTTCGCCGGGTTGTTGTGTTCAACGCGTGCTGGTGCACTACCGTGACGATAAGCGTTATGCGCACCGTTGTGGAAAAAAAATTTTTTTAAATGATTATGTAACGATCCTATTCGAGGGGATTCGAGCGAGCACAATGGGTAACGCACGACTGGCGCGCGTCTCGTACTATCGCGGGACTTTACGACTTCGTCGTTGGGTCCGATTCAACGTGGCGTGTTGAACGAGTCTGAGCCAATACAACACAATGAACTAGTGACGAGACGACGAGAGAGAAGCGCGAACGACGAGCTTATTCATTATACGCGCGGCAGATACTCGTTCAAATCAATCCAATGTCAGGTATGCGGACGACGTCCGATGTACGCGGTCAACGAGGAGCGCGCATTGGGCCAGTATCAGTTACGCGCTCGACCAGCAGAGATAAAAGTTCTTCTCTACACGGGAAGCCCGAAGATAACATTCCTGCGGAAGACGACACGAGAAATATCTATGCAAAATCGTACCGTAGCGAATCGGTACTCTCGTGGTATACTCGAACTGATTGCGCGATTTTTTCAAATCTCTCTAACTTCTATATATATTAATAAATTATTCTTATGGTCTATTTTCTGTTCCCGCATTCTATTTCTCGTTTTCGATAAATATCAAACCTATTTCACTTTAAGATATAAAAGTGTACACTAAGTTCAAAGAAAGAGAAAGAGAGAGAGAGAAGAGCCACAAAAAACTAACTTTTAATTTTAGAATTCTAAACTATTTAAAAAAATTTCAATATTATATTTTATTTATTTTAGAAAAACGTTCCAGATGAATTTCAATTTAAATGACTATGTAAAGTAAAGCTATTTTAGTAAAGCTTATTAATGCTATTCTGAATAATGTATTTCTAGACTGAATTACGTAATAATGTTCAATTACGAATAATCCTCGGAGATTAGAGGAAGAGATATTTCCGTTGAACTTACAGATTCTAAACGCAAACAATTCTTTTTATGTCGTATAAAATGTTTAAATCGCACTGAATTATGCGTTCAAATATTTGCACGAATTTTTGTGGTTTTAAAGCAAAACAGGAAAAACAAGAAAATTTTTTAAGAACGTAAATTGTTGCGCGCCAGCGAAATATATAGCAAACAGAAACATGCCGCCTTTGATAATGTGTCATATATATGCTCAAGCACATCTTTAAGCACAGATACACCTATTCAGTTCATCAATCGCATTTGACAGGCGGCTAATTAAGATTTTTCAACAGTAATAAGTCAAGGTGTGGTAAACATTCTTCGCAAACAAGAAAACGCAAATGAGCATGAAATTACGGCTTTTGTCGCACGTGTTCTATAGCTAAAATAATTAAAGATAATAGCTTTAAAAAAAAAATGGCTAAAGAAACCAACTATCTTCAGAAACTGATAAATATTTTGTCAGTTCACTTTGTTATCGCGCATAATTTATCAGACATTCTTTTCGCGATTGGCGAACACGTTGGAGAACGCAACACATTTTTCGAATACATTGCTCGTAGGTTAAACGAGATCGGAAAGACAGTTTAATCGGAGTATAATTTAACCCTTTGTATAATTTAAAGAAAAAAACAAACCTTTTGTTGAAAATCAGCACACCCTATCAATTACTGATTAGAATTACGTGTAGACAGTCCCGCTCGTCACTCAGGTATAATGCTTCGCAACTGATTTGATTCAACACTCAATACGACACGAATAAATCCCACCTTCATAATATGTAAGGAAGTAGGGGAGTATGTGGAAAAAGGAGAGGGAATCCGAACTCGTGACGATCTTCTGTTAGTAGATAAGAGTGGATTGCGACAAAGCACTATCTCTTTTGTGTCTCCAGCAGTTTGTATGCAATGGCTGTGCTTTTGCATATAGACACACCTGATTGCAGAATCAATTGTACAGGTATATAGCGACACTCACTCAACTATTGTCATACAGAGCCAGTTTCGTTGGAAATCGTGCTGACCAAATTTAATCGTGACATGAACACGAAATAAAGAAAGAAAGGAAGAAACGTGAGATTGAGACATTGTAGATAATGATTTTATATGTATAAGTTCCATGTATGAGATATACTCTTAAGATACGTTTTGTAGACAAATCTTATCTTTTGTTTTGTATACTACTTTCATCTTTAATTTACATCGTAACGATTTTTGCAATGGCTTGGCGCATCGTTTAGAACACGCAACTAATATTTGTAAATGCATTTTTCGCGGCTATTTCAGCACAAAACAGATGCCGCAAAAAACTTGTTATAAATTGAACTGTGCACGTAATTCCGGATTATACCAACGATAAATAATAGCTCATAATGGAACAAGTCAATATTGGTTGTGCACGTAATTGCGCGATGCAGTGAGTCGTTCTTGTTCAATAAATCATAATAGTAGCTTATGAATTACACGATAAACCACGATTACGTTCGTCACCTACGTATTATCTGCATAGCACTGAATTTTTCTTCCGCTACGTTTTGCGTGCACATCCGGCGCACAGAAAAAAAAACATCAAATATTCAACCGTGAAATAAGGAAGATTTTCGTTAGACGGTTTTATTAGAATCAGATAATTCTGCTTGAAAAAATAAAATGCGACAAATAAAATAATAGTGAGATATATGCAGCAGAATATAATTGACTTCGCAAATAACTTCCCAAAATAATTATTCCTTTACAAGATATTTTAATGATCGCGATCATCACAAGCTCGTCGTTCCGTAAAAAATTGTTTCATTAGGAAAATCAATGTTGATTCTATGTTTTGCCTTGCCTCCCATTATTAACTTTAAATGCAAAAGCAAGCTGTAAATTTTGCTACGATGGGACGAAAATTTTTGTCTTCTCGAGCCTTGTACTGGCTGTCGTTTTTTCCTTGAAAAACTACACCCAGATAAGACGAATGATAATAAGTAAGTTGCGGGAGTCGTGCTACCTTTGTGTGGCATACTTTGTATAAATGTTTGTTATCTCTTTGATTACTTGTTTATCGCTCATATGACTTCATAGTATAATATATATAGTTCTATATACCGATTCTTAGCGAGCGAAGGAGACTTGGTGAACTTATTTTTCGAAAAAAAATGTTGCTTCGTAATTATTCATAATTACGTAAAGACAACTCTCGGAAGTATTAATGTTCAACAATAAATATAATTGGTGAACAAAGTGATCTATGAGATGTATTAGAGATACTTGTGCACTGAAATATTCATCTAAAATTAACCGAATAATAAAATCTCATTTGTTACTGCATTTCTAAATGCAATTCTCTACTTCTTTTTTAAATTACAGCTAAAAAATTATCTCCAGTTCTCAGAGAAATTTTTGTTGTCTACATTAAGAATATACCTAAATACCTTATATAATAAAAAATTATAAAAATCTGTTACTCTGTTACACAACGTTTTAATAACATGTACAAATCCAGTACTGATTAGAAATTTTATAAAGTTTGTACTTGTTATCAACGCACTATCAACAATATCGACATCGATGTCAAAATAAAAAAGTAATGCTACTTCTTGTGTGAGATCTCATAGAATTCCTGAGATCTCATAAAAGAAGTCCTATGAGATCTCATAGGACTTCTTTATCTGGTAGCTATAAAATTTCGATGTATCGGGTCAGAATTTATCCTTCTGTGATTTCTAGGTTGTCACGGAACGACCTCCGATCTAATGGTCAACTGTGTGTTACGCAAATTGGCGTATCTCTAGTGACATCTTTCATTATGCAGAACGATAAAATTGAAGCATTATTACATTACATATACACGCGCAGTCTTCCCGAGGAGAGCACGCGTGATGTCATATCCGTAGATTAGATTCACGTGACAGCTTTTCGCTCTTTTGTAAAGTAGATTACATTCATCATTTAGTCTGCAATTAACCTATTAACGATTTAAAATTAAATTATGAATGTATTATATTTTATAATTGAATACATATATATTTTTGGTAATATTAAAATTATTCAATCGGTCTTTTCTTATGTAATATCCAAAAAAATGTTTTATTTTTAAAACATTGAAGATATAAGTTATAAAATTTTATGATTACTAATATCTTCTTATTTAAAAAATGGATTGACTGTTAATGAGTTATAGAGTTGCGCGTGATTATATTTGTTATCTTCGATAATGTGACGGAAATTATCCATCATCACAAGGAGTGAATCGTATAGATATCATTATATAAAATGATATAAAAACGATAAATAATCTTATCTCGCGTTGAGTGGTTCGTTTAATACAGTGCTAATCAATAAATTTTAGTTTAATAGTTATGAATATGAAGAATATGTAAATATGTAAAATAAGAAATTATTCATCAGAATTTTATGCCAGAAATCTCATAAATGAATAATTTATTTAATCATTCGATTAAAGATCCCAATATTTAAAAAAAGAAGAAAAAATTATATATTTTTATTCTTTGTATTTCCTTATTTTTTTATTATATTTTAATGTATATGTATTCTTTTTTTTTTAATTTCTTTCATAAATTAATTCTTTAAACAAGTTATATGTCAACATAGATAATAATTTTTGAAAAAAAATTTTGGAAAAGGATTTATGAAAGAATTTTCTATTAAACTATATCGTCGAGTCGGAGTGTTTCAGAAATATAACAGAAATACTTTGAACAGAAGTACTCTAACAATACTTGCATTTATCAAACTATAATGATGGCAAATTAAAAACATATTGATAATGACGGGTCTCATTGCATTGCGTGACATCCCGTATGGACAGGTTTTCAACTAGGATAACCTCATATAACTCTACAATGCCTAAATTAATGCCTACGATTGAAGCTCATCCACTCATTGTTATTCTGAATAAGTACAAGCTTCAAACAACAATATGTAAGGCAAGCCAAAGAGAGCCAACACTAGATATTCATGTGTAAAAATAATATGTATTATATATAATTATACAATTAACAAACGTTTCAACTCTGTTGGATCCTTTTCAGTGTACAATAATTTGTTAATAAAGTCCTAATGTTACATTTTATTTAATCTGTTTCTTCAAACAATAGTTACGTTCAAACAATAGTTACATTCCGACTGTCAACAATAATACAAAAATATTGAATTTGGCGCGCGCGCGCGTGTGTACTTATATACACCTACATAAAAAAATATCTATAAATAATAATTTATAGATTTTAGCTATTAAAATTCGAGAGAAGATTGAAAATCATAGTGTAAGCAAGAGAGAGAGATAGTTTTCATGTTTTGACATGTCGTATAATTTTGGAAGAACTAAAGTGACTTTCTGCATCACTTTCACTTTCAATATTTATGTCAATCTTGAATTAATAGTAGCTATGAATTAATATTTTTTTATATAAATTGCATTTTTGAATAAAAAATTACAAAAATTTTCATGTAACTATATCCTGTATTGATATTTCGACAAGATGTATAAGTAAAGAAATGAGTGATAATAAATATTTTAAGTCCACCTTGTATACACCTTGCAGTTGTCGCGTCTACCAATAGATGGCTATACGTTTCCGTAAGCAGAATATCAAAATCAGTATATATAAGGCAAGACAAGTACCAAGGTTTATCCTTGTCTTTGGGGAGCAAAGTATTCTATGATCGTTTAGTGAGAATACTGTTGCTGAATCCCATATTAAGATATTTCACCGCATCCGTAGATCGTAACATTTACGAGATGCAATTTTTGGATAGCCTCTTTACTTTACAAGAGGCTTTCTTTTTATAAAATAATTCAATAAATGATATTAACGTACTCTTGCTTAATTTACATATTAAACGGTAATTATCGATATTCTTTTATTATCATTAATTTAAATAAAATGATTACGTAACACTTCGCTTAAAATTGATCTCGTCAAAAACTTAATCTGTCTTTAACATTGTTATATTTATAATATTTTAACGATACAACAGAAGAGTGCTGCAAATTAATATCTTAATTTTAAGTAGATAGATTTAAAGTAAATATTATTAAGATAAATTTCATACAGCATTATATCAATTGTAATTGACGTAAATCAATTGACATACACTGCGGTCTATAAATGTACAGTTAACGCCAACTAAAGGTCAAACATTTGACAAACGGTTTCAACAAATTGGTATTGGCACTACGCAATAGTATTCTATACGCATTGCATAACAGATTGAGAACAGCATTACTGTTAGGAATAGTATTTGAATGTGAGCCATTATAAACCAGTTCGTTATTAGTTTGAAGATTTTTGTGATGCCGGTACCCACACGATCCAATAAAAACATGCGTAATGGTATCTCTATGTTCGAATATAAGATAATAAATCACCTCATAATATGATTCTAGATAAGAGATAAGATATGATCCCATTTAAAATGTTTACACAGATTGAAAAATATAATTTATATTACATCTTTTATTTCAATTTTATTGCATATAGTTTTATAAAATCAAATTTAACGAACAGCTACACATAATGTTTCAATAGATAAGCGACAAGCCTCATCACAATCTCATAATAGTAATAATGAAATAACAAGATATATTGAATAATTAATTTCAAATTGATTAATCTTATTTTCAAATAATTTGAATTAAAAAAATTAAAATTAATTATACTGACTTTTTCAGGAAAACACGTTATTTTGATTAAATTTAGGATTAAAAGGATCCAATAGACAATAACTTAAAGAACACAACATACATTCAACGATTTTAGAATAAAATTCCTCTTGCGTGACAACATAAAATGCTCTAGAATTTACGGCCGTAAAATAATTAATTACCACGTCTTCAATCCGACTGTACAATTATTTGTCCTCGTCGTTGGTCACCACACCTTGTTCCAGAAAGGCTGTTTAGTTATCCTTATCCACTGGATAATCGCGGCCTTTTACGCGGACACATCGCTTGCTGCATATCAATCTTAGACGCGTACCAAATTAAGCAACCGCGTAAGCGATTGGCGAAAGACCGAGTTACACGTTCAAAATGCCTAAGCAGCAGGAACCTTGGACACCAATCAGTCACTGAGTGACTTTAACAAGCACTGCGGACCATCTGCCCGACAAAACCGCGGCAAAAGATGTTGTGTCGTCTTTCTTGCTGTTTACGAGCTACATATGAAATATATGAAATGCTTCAAATTCTTTGGCTAAACTTGAGCGAGATTTTCTTCCGATAAAAATCAGATTCAAACAATTCTTGAATAATTAATCTCATTGAAAATAATCTCATTGTGTGAAGTTAGAGTAAAGCTCTATTGAAAGATAAGAAGAGAGAAACAAGAATATAGCATCAATTCAGATTCATTAAAGAACTTGGTTTTTTCTCGACCAGCATTGTAGCACTATTAGAAGGAACAGATTATAAACGGTCCGTTTTACGATCTAAACGTTAATCTCTATTCCTGTATAGACAAAATTATCGTGCATGCTTCACCATAGCATGAGCCAAACGATTTACAATTTTAAATAAACCTTACGTCCACCATGTACATAATCGTTTAGTTGCAAAATGCACGAGCGCACGCATACACATACACAAGAATCTCTTAACGATTTCTTCGAAACGTCAACCTTGAAATAAAACAGCAGTTCTCGAACAAGTTATTTCACTGTAAATAAAGTTATTTTGTAAACAAAATCTTTTCAAGTAATAATAATGACAGTAGAGTCTTTAAAATGTTACATATAGTCACGAATAGCTATCTATTTACTACGCTCATATTCTTATTATCTGCTATTCTTATTTCGTACATATTTATTTATGATAAAAGCTCACTTAATGAAATTGTACGAAAATTTAGATACATATTTTTTTATCCACAATTATTAATTAATCATTATCTGTAGATTTTAGCAGAAATATAAATATAAAAACAGAAAATTGGATAAAACCGGAGAAATAAATTTTCTTTAAATCGATGATGAAGTTCAAGCACGTATTGAGAGAAAGCGAATAAACTGCGCCAAAGAAGAAGGATGAAACTAAAGCTAAACTAGGTAGGGTACGCGAATCGCTGACAGGGGCATCGAACTTTTACTCTCAACAGAATTATGTATACTGTATATATATACAGCGAGACGGTCTATGAATCGTTCGATTACCTCACCTCTCAGTCGCGCAGAAAACTGCGTAATGCTGAGTATCCCAGACCTGTCAGAGAGATAGAGAACTTTAATCTACGGGTTTTTTGATCAATTTAGAGTCGTTTGCACGACAAAAATATTGGTGAACTGATAACTTTGGAGTTATAATTAGAGAATAACTGGAAATCGAAATCTATTCTTTCTTTAACTAAATTTGAACTTTGGAGGAATTAATTATTTATATACACATTATAGGGTGTGGAAAAATTGCCTTACGAATTACTTATAAGTTACTTTTTATTATATTATAAAAATTGAGTACAATTAATTCGGCTATTTTTTTTTATATTATATTTTACCATTTGCTTCAATTTTATATTACTTTTTGTATTCAATTTCTATAACAAATATAAGGCAACAAAAAAAGTAACTTTTCCAACCCTGATATACATACAAAGAGGTATTTAATATTACAAAAATATTTAATGTTAACTTGAAAGTGCTAAATAAATGCTATCTTTCTCTTCCTCCTGTTCCTTTAAGAAAAAATTGATTCCAAATTATACTATTAAATTCTAAATTACTTCGCAAGATGTACGTCTTAACGTAATATTGTAGTCACTAACTGATAAATACGGCTTGTGTGTGCCAAGGTGATTGACTATGTAAATCAATATTGGTCACAATTTCCTCGACCCTTCTGTCACCCTTCGACATGTGGAAAATCGATACTAGGCACTTTATTTATATCCAACTCGTGCATAAAGCGACTAGCTTGGCAATGCAGTCGAGCGAAGATGAAAGAGTTTTCTAACGATTATTCTGTTACGGTAACAATCTCGCGTATAGAGTCGACGCACATACGCACTCCCAGGTATAACGCCTTCGTATATTTGTACTATTCGCGATATTTCGCCAGCCGATTGTAGAACGAGCTCGTTGTTCGTCGGTCCCTACGTATACGTTGCTTCACATGCCCTGGTGCTATTTATACAAGATATATGCAGCTTTTTATGTACGCTCGGTACACGGAATCAACCCGCTTCTCAGGCTCTCTGTGGCGGAAATGCGTTTTTCACAAATAACACCATGAAGAACTATTCCTCGAAGCTGATTAAGAAAAGATACACAACATACTATACCTCATTATTTCAATAAAAAATTATTATAATTTTTTATTGAAATAATGATCATAAATAATTGTTATACTATTAAATTATATTATTATTATTATTATTAGACACATCTATTATTATCTAAAATTAAAATCATTAACTGATGTATAAATTCATATTTTCTACTTTTAAAAATTCAGTAAATCATAGAATTAGGAAAAAACACGTGATTCTGACAATATCTCGATAAAAATATAATTATTACACCTTATATCTCTAAGATATAATCTCATATTTCTTTGATTCACTATCTTTCAGAAATGTCTTACAAAAAGCAATGTAAAATGAAAGACTCAGTTCACCAAATTTAACATTAGACGCAGAAACAGACAGTATGCACATCAACGTCGTTTATGATCTGATGAAAATTTAATATCGACTGTTGGGAAAACTGCCAATTTTTGAGTTTTCCCACATTTAAACCTAAGTTTCGTTCTGAAACTTGATTAGACAAGTCTCTGCATAATCAAAGGCGTCTCGCCAATTATTTTACTTGGCTCATGCGAGATCAAACGAAATTCATAGACAAGCGTAAAGATTAACACCACCGCAGCCGAATGCGAAAATATGATAGGCAACAGAATCGATGTATATTGCACAATCGATATATATTGTATATTGCACAAATTAAGACTCGTGTTTGCGCAGGATTCAACGACAGGTCTTCACACGATGGCGTATGTAACAGACTTGAATTCGCAGGTAAACAAGTTTTATAGCCCATAAACCTAAAACCGCGGCATCGCAATTTCAAACTGAATTTTCGTTCGAGCTCGATATACCGTTGTTTTTTTTTTTTTTTTTAAAGAAAGACAAAGAACTGTCATTTATTATGCAATTTATTATGAAGATCAAAGTGCATGAAGTAAATACGGCGAGTTAAAACCGCGCCGGTTTGAAATCGGATTCCCGTCACACCGCCGTGAATTTTCTCTAGCACAAGGCATAAGAGATACACAAACCCGATTCGTCTCTCGTACGTCTATTCTTACGTTCATAAGGTTATTTACACTCGGTGTCTGACACCATTTCGGTGGCTCGAGCCGCGGCACCCGGAGCCAAGCTCGACTATTTGTCCGCGTTCAAAGTGCGTCTAGCGAGACCCTCGAGTTCCGTTGAAAAGCGCGCTCCGTATCTCACGAGAAGCACGAGAGGAAATCCGAGCAAAATAGAGTAGCCAATTGTTTGAAGTTTGAGAGCATACGAGATCCGAGATAAGTTCCCGCATTGTGAGCTATGATTCCTGTGCATCATCTCAGATTTCCATCACTCGACTGTTTTGAAAATTTTATTTCAGTCGTTTGTATCTAGAACTTTATTTAAAATATATCATTTTGATCAATAAATAAATTTTGTACGGATGTATGTACATTTTATATAAAAAAATTTATAAAGAGAGATTTGTAACATACACATTAATAGCTTTAAAAAATGTGTTTATAATGTATATAATCCATAAAAAGAAAAAACACCGTATTTTGATCATAAATGCAAGAACATTCAGAAAAGTCTCGGAGCTGACAACATCAAAACACAAGAAATAATAAAAATAGATCTTACTCTAAAGTTTCGTCTTGTAGTAAAATATATCGTCTTATAGTAAAATATATAGTAAAATACTTTCTTCAATTTCGTAATTTGCTAAACTTTTTCTGCACCAAATATATAAAAATTTCTGATTATGTAAAATATATAAAAATGATTAATCAATTGATTCTGTTGTTGATGTTTAACCAATTGGTTCTATTTCAATTTCTACCTCAATAATTTTAACTTTCAAATAGTAACATAATTTAACAGTCTTTATACTATTCACGGTAACAATCTCTTTATCTATTTAAATACTTATATGTTACATTCGATTTTAGAAACAAACCTGTTTAAGGACAAATATACATATATAAAGTTAATATAGAAACTGCACAAATACATTAAATTATAAAAATAAAAACATTAGATCAGTATAACATTACAAATTCAAATATAAACTTATAGTAACAATCGTTATTAAATCGCCCTGCCATAAATATATCTTTTCTAATCAGTATATTAGCTGAGATACTAATGTAAATATTATATTTTGACTCACTGTATAATATTTAAATTTTCAAGAAATATTTTAGCATAGATACGTGTCCCATTCTATACTCGCTATGACTTATAGCCGCGTCCACGGGATGCAAACTTACCCAGTTCTGGAAAGCACAAAAAAATGCGTGCTGGCATTTGTTCGATACCGCGCGTCAGCGCGACGATAAGGCACGATAAGCACTCGTAGATTACGTGAACCGCACGACGCGACAGGCTGAAAGAAACTGGACGGTGGTCTCAACCCCACCACGAGCCGGCACTCGGCCGACGAATGTAAACATTCGCGACAGCTGATCACCGAAGTACACGCTCAGATTCTAGTCCCGATAGTGGCGGTAGCGACTTGCTATTATACGAGTACATACGTAGAATATTATAGACAGGTACTACTCGAGAGGTACTATTTCGACTCGACGCTCTCACTGTGCCAACTAAATACTTGCGATAAACACATTTCATTGTGTTACCTAAAAACATTCAAGAAAGATTTAACGAGATATATTTGAGTTTTATACTTCTTACATCATGTACTATCTGCATACAAAGATCTATTAAAATAATACAAATCGTATGCAATGTAAAAAATATGTTATGATTGTCTAGACAACATAAAACTCTAAAATATCTGTAAAAAAACTTTTAAATTTTTACGATATTTTTTAGACTTTTTTATTGCCTAAACAAATATTATCTTTCATTATAAGTTAAATTAGCACCATATACTAATAGTAAAAATCAGAAAGCTAATGATACATTTTATGGAAAATAAACGCATAAATGAAAGTAAACATTTTTTAATCAAATCTCTATACAAAAATTTAGTTTAGAATTTAAAATTATATATTATTTTAATTTTGTGTGTGTTAAAACATTACGTATCGATTAACTTTCTGTGTAGTAATCGAATCAACCATGACGAATTCGACTCTTATTCCGAATTTTATAAATTTCAATTTATAAAAATAATTGATTAAAAAATTAACAGTTTCGGATAAAAAAAAATTTTGAATAAAAATTAAAAGCTTTAAATAAAAAATTGTTTAGCATAAAACTATAACTTGTTTCGGAATAATTAATTCGGATAAATTAATACAACCGTACATATGTATTAATGTCATGTAACTTTATCATAGATCTGACTTTGTACGCGCAAACGAAATAGGAACTTAACATTATAAAATTTTGTGAACTTTTTAACTATAATATAATAATATCATCCAAGACTGCATTCGGAAACATCACCCGAGTACTCCCGTGTATCGTCTTATCCTTGTTGTTCACCTATGTTAAACGAGGATAAGACGATACACTGAAGCACTCGGATGTTGTTTCCGAACGCAGCCCAAATTGGAATGTGTACATAATATGCTGCAAGGTTATTTCATTGTATCTCGCAACAATTATGACTCAAACATATTATAAACCTATGTTTAAAAATTAATGCCTGATAGCATTTACTTTCCAGCAACTTACATGATACCGTGTAACACAGTGTATGATTCTGTCCAATTGTGAGACAAGCTAACATAATCATATACAACTAAAGTATTGTGTTCGATTATATGTTGCTATATCATTTCACAAATACGAAATTTTTACATTTTCAAATACAAAAGAATGAAACAAGTAATGAGAATTTTTTGCACAGTTGTCAATACAAACTAAATTACAAATTTAATGTATATTAATTAAATGTAGTTACAAACGTTTCGGTTTTACTTTAAGCCATCTTCAGTATGTCCAAAATAAAATATTAATATTTCTTTATGGCATTTTTTACATTATTTTTTTCTCTAGAAATACCTCAATAAGAGGTTTCAAGATTATATTCGGCGATATTCATAATACATATATACATAAAGTATGCGAGACCTTTATTTTACTCTGACAGAAAAATAAAAAAGTTAATCGTTTCAACTTAAATAAGACGACATTAGGTACTTTCTAGCAAAGGATAGTGTAATGCAGTGAATCATTACACCTTTATTGTTTGCCAATATTAAACAAAAATGAAATGATCACTGTTACACTATCTTGCTGAAAACCATCAACTGTGTATTACCGTGTGTCACACAGTGTATGACTATGTTCCATTGTCAAAAAACACTCATGATATATAATATTATAAAAGTTGTAAAAAAATTCGTAAATTTCTAGCGAATATAATAAATACAATATCTTTCATAATATGATATTGTAAATGTTTGACTAATCAGTTTTTATGCTAAATGACAACTCTCTTTCTGAACAAAACTCGTGTATATAGTAAGTAATAATGATTCAACTCATTATTATCACACATTGTTATAATATAAGTAGAAATTCCATAACGGTAGCAATGCTAATAGAAAATTAGGGTGCTTTCCAGCAGTGGAACATACACTATAAGATACAATAAATACAGTGTCAATTTGTAGTTGAAATATTTCTTAACTTTCTTATTTCACTGCTACAGTGAAGTAAAGAGAAAAATTTCATACATCTATGCTCGAATGTATCCAAATAATAGAACGTAAAAATTTTGGTATTCGTAAAGTAATACTGTACTTCAACTGTTCACATCGTATATAATTGGAAAGCACCGAATTAAATAGATTACTAGAGATTGGCGATTTACTAGAGATGGGCGATACAGAACAAATCTCAATATTTCATACTACAACATGAGCAAAAATATTGATACACCACAATATTGGATGATTTATTTACATCAATATATTGCTGATATTGATGTAATATTTCTATTTTTAGATAATGCGTATCAATGTTAAAAAAAATCAATATTTATTTTTACAAAAATAATTGAAGTACTCAGCTACTTCATTATTATTTTCACAAAAAATGATTGTAATATACACTGTGTTACAACGTGTACGTTCCTAGAAAGCACTTTTATTAAAACTGAATTTTAAAATAAAATTGTCAATTGCATCCAGTTTACTACTGTCATTCAGATAAAATATTTTAAGTACTTTCCCACACAGCATGTAATATTGCAGTAATATTGCAATGAGATTACAATATTGTAGTAATATTGCAAATCACAATGCAATATTATATAATACTACAGAGATATTACATTGCGATATATCACAATGTAATATTGCAGTAATTTTGTTGAGATATTACAAGGTAATATATTATTCTGCAATATCACTTACAATATCATTCTGCAATATGACAAACTTACAATATCATCTAAATATTGCAGTGCAATATATTGCAGTATTGCTACAATATCGTCCAAATATTACAGTGTGATATGTCGCAATGCAGTATTACCGCAATTACGTATTGCAGAAATATGTCTGCGATAAATTTATCGCGGATATTTAATATTGCAGCGATATATATTACTGACATATTACCATGCATTATAGCAAATTTATAATATTACTGTAAGATTACTACAATATTACATGCTGTATGGGTTAACAGTTAGCTAATATTTAGCACGTCTGACTTTAAATCATTTATCAGCATTATTATCTTATAATAACGTTAACAGAATAACATTATATTACAGTATCAGGGCGAGGGGTGCGTTGATACTGTATTATAATGTTAACAATGCATTAACAATGAAGACACGGCGATAACCCGCAAATCTTCTGGTATAATTATAATACTTTATCATTTACATCCTCTCATGTAAAGATTCAATACCCATGGTCCAAATTACCGGTGTATCTGTATTCACAGTCACTTTGGAATTTTCGTAAGTATTTGAAGTACTTATCAAGCCACCAAACTGCATAGTTGACTTATCTAAAACATAAGAAAAAAAAATGAAATCAGAATCCAGAAAAGTTATTCAAATGTAACAAATTAAATGTTTAAGTAATGCGGTAAAATGGTTTACTTCAAGATAGAATAAATCAGATATAAAACATACTTAAATTCCATTTTAAACCAGTTGTTGATATACAATTGACGGTACAACCAAACGGTAATAAACCACACCAAGATTTATCTTGTACAAAAATTTCTGGTACATGTATACTATGCATACCAGGTTTTAATAGCCATGTCATAGAGTTGCTTGAGAGTTGTATCACCTGTAAAAACAATCTCAATCAGAATATAGAGACCTAATGTAGACATAGTCATAAGTTTATCTGTCAAACAGAAATCTTACCCGTGTATTTCCCACAATTTTATCAATTTCATATAATGTATTGACATTGGCAATAATATGATCAAACCTGCCTGATGTTTCTGCAAGTACATATAATTCACCTAACTGCCAAAAAATATCATTCATATATTTTATTATATACAATCATCAATTTCAAAGAAACAATAAGAATCTAAAGACATTACATTTATATTGTGCAACTTAGCATAGTGTATGACTTCCATCAGAGCTTTGGTATAATCCGTCTTATCTTGGTCAGGTGTCTCAATAACAGTGGATCCAAAAAATTTAAACTTTTCAATGATAAAGGATGGACAGCTATCCATATCCCCTGTGATAAGAGTTGGTACATACAATTCAAACCTAGGATCCAACGGGTTTTTTATTTCCTGCTTTACATACTTCATCCATTCTTGTGTTCCACCATCCACAGTGACAGTGATTCGAGCTGTTTGCATAAAGTAATGCATAAATTAACAACGTAAATTGATTTACTTGCTTGCAATTTTTTTTCAATCACAAAGGATGCTTTTAATTGGTGACACGAATCAACACAAATATAATTTTATCTTTCTTGGTATTCAGTGAACAAGGGCCTAAACACAAAAATAACGAGTTGTAAAAAACATAAGTCATAGATATAGGTTGACCAAAACATTATATATTGATCTATAACTACGACTCACGTTTCAAAACTCAGTTTCAATCATCTTTGTGCTGAAGCCCTAACAAAGGCGGAACAATATTTGTGTCAAATGAAAAGCATTCAAAGTAAGCGACAGAAAAGCAAAGTATGCATATTTTCAGTGTACAACCTTTTCGCCAGAATGGAAACAGTATGTTGTGCTGCCAGTCTATGGGACGATTCAGCACGATCAACGCGTATTCGCAACGTGCACCGCTCCAGAACGCATCGAATGGATACCATTTGGTGCCACCATCGGACGTCAGCTCCTGCTGCATCGTATAATCTGATGTAACGTGTCCTATCACTGAAAAGCATCGAGTAATAAAAAGATCAAGATTAAGACACAGGTAATCCCGCAACGTGAGTTTACGTAACATAACACCGGTAGATAATTTTCTCATGCCTTAAAATCTTTTCCACAAACAAAATCAACGACACGACAGAAAAGAAAGAGGTCTGCTGTGTTCAACACTTCAAGTTACTTAACGTTTGCTGCGTCGTCGTTAGTGCTCACATACACTTCGCAGATTCTCACTTTTTCGATCGTCACTTATCTGACGCGTGATTCGTTTGCAAGTTCACACTATTTGAATATTTGAAATTCGAACATATACTTGCAAAATACACCACGTGCATTGTACCGTGCATTGTCGGTGCACCGAGAGAACAGATTCGCGCCTCATTACGTTTGTACATTATTCATTACACGTGATAATCCAGTATCGCTTGTTCATCTTGTTACTTACCACTGTCGAAGTCAGAGATTGCATTTCGCAATTGCGCATTTCTAATAATCTACGAGGCCTCGTAATGCCTGATTTCGCTTTCAAATTAACCATCATAAAACGCGATTGTCTCGAAAATTGCACCGAACTCGAGCTTAATATTTCTATAAACTTCATGTTTATTTCTACAAAATCACTGGAAGTCAGTAAGTCACACCGTGCTAAAGCTATAAGTAGAGAGAAACCTGAGAGAGAACATGACGACCTAAAACCTGTAACCGCAAAATGCTGCCGCGCACTACTGCCCTCTGAAGAAATGGATGTGAACTACATGCAAGATCCACTATTCTGAGGATAACGCATCTACTTTTCAAGACTGATGGTAAGTAGATATTCGCGGTTCGTATAATCGTATTCGCGCAATATAAAATGTGGATCAGAATAAATATTCTTCTCTGCAAATATATGTATGTTTACGTAGCTGTGGCACAGCCACACAGAAAAATAGCAGCAAATGAAAAAACAAGTACATATTCTTCAAGGGCTACTTTTTTGCTAATTTTTTACTCTATTCTCGACTTTTTTTATTCACCGTTTATATCAAAAAATTCGACCCACAGTGTCGCTGTGGCACAGCCACAAAGAAAAATAGCAGCAAATGAAAAATCAAGTATATATTCTTGAAGGGCTATCTTTTTACTAATTTTCTGCTAATTCTCGACTTTTTTTATTCACCGTTTATGCTAAAAAATTCGACCCACAGTGTGGCTGCGCTGACTCGCGTACAAGAGTAAAGTACATTAAAGCGATCAATTGCAGGGATTATTTTGGTCTCAAAATGTTTCTAGAATTATTTGCTCTAAGAATATCCAGAATCCGAAATTTTGCTCATCGTTTACGTCAATAAATTCGATTCACAGTGTGGCTGTGCTGACTCGCGTACAAGAGTAAAGTACATTAAAAAGTGTACACTGAGGGCGACTGTTACCAACGCCGATTAAAAGGAGCCTACAGACCAGGGCCCCGATTCTCTAATCTATCGTAAGAGAAACGTATACGAAAAATTAGGAAAATGCTACGGTACACGTTACATATACTATAGCATTTTCCTATTTTTTCGTATACGTTTCTCTTACGATGGACACACGCACACGTGAGAGGCAAGGGAATTACTCACGTTAAACCAGCACCCCGATGGGATCAGTCACCTGCTACGTCCACGTCGTTGATCCTGGGTGATGCCGAGAGCAGGACACTCACACGCACGTACGCTTAACCACCCACAAGCTCGTTAATCGTGCGTTATGTCGATAAAAGTTGTTGGAAAACGTTGTTTTTGACGAAAAACATTTTGAAGGACGTTTGAAGGTAATAACTGACATTTTTCGAAAAAATGTTTGGTACAAAAGTTTTGTATTTTTTTGCATAGAATCAAAATCTGCAATAAAAAATTCTATGTTCCATTTAAAAAAGTGCATTTCCGATCTGAAACACCTACCTCCGGCCGCAACCGGAAGTTGAAAATATCACCATTCGATAGAGCGCCCTCGAGTTATAAAGAAACCGTTTTTACATATTTAAAATAATCATGTCTTTAGCTTTTAAATGAGTGGTACGGGTGGTCTGAAACACCCTGTATATTTATATTATATCTAAATGAGTAGTATATAAAACGAATTAAAGAAAAGAGAATGCACATAAAGGTCAAATAATACAAACAACATTAAAAGTAAAAAGGGGAATTATTCTTACTTAACTTATTTTATAGAATAAGGATAATGAATATTGAGGCGCAGTAAATGAATAATATCAAGCAACACAATTTAATATTACAGTATATAAGTATAAATTAACACAATAAGAGAACAAGATTATATGTAGATTAAAAGAGTATATAAATGCATATGAATAACGTGAGATAGTAAACTACTATTGAGTAAAATCGAATATTAAATAAAATAGTGCGAATATTAATAAAATGCAAACATAAATAAAATCGAAAGGAAAGGTACTAATTTTATAAGAATATATAATTCAATACGTTTGAATGAATATTATATAAAAGGTGAAGATCATTAATATTTAAACATAAAAGCATAAAGAATATAATTATAGTATGTAATATGATTAAAGTATAATTGATAATAAAATCAAATAAAAGCATAAAGAATATAATTATAGTATGTAATATGATTAAAGTATAATTGGTGAAAATAATTAATAGTTACCCTTTTGTTACAGTGGTTTAATAATCAGAGTTGAATGAGGTAGCGCAAGGAATTATGGCAAGATATTTTTCTTAGTAATTTAGTAAGCTGCCCTGAGACGGCTGTTGCAATGGCGAGTTACGATAAATGAAAAACGTGTGTCTCGTAGGACGATCTAGCAATAACTGCGCGCGACAGCGAGCCGCCGCCTTCGAATCTTGATTAACACAAAGAGAGTAGTACTGCGTGAATCAATTGAGCGTTTAATTTTCTACTTGAACAATAAAGTAAAACATTGTAATTTAAAATTCGCTTCTTAATATTTTTCCTTTCTCTTCTTCATTTTTTGAAAAGTGATATTCTTGATTTGTCGTTTATTCGATACGAATTGCATACGTTAATATTTTATTTATGTATATATTTATTACGCTCAACTCATCTTTAGCAATAATCTTTTCGTACTCATATTATATATTTAACTACTATGCATATATAACTATGGCAAGCCACAATATTTGTATATATATATATATATATATATA
>NW_017278534.1:2109454-2150618 GCF_001594065.2 Cyphomyrmex costatus | reverse complement strand
AATATATATATATATATATATTTCATAAAGATTATAACTATAAAAGTATGAATATAAAATATTTCAGTGAGCAGAACATTACAATGACATACTATATTTAGAAATTATTATGTTAGGCCATTTGTTTTATGGTAATATAGCATAATTATGATATAACAAATAAAAATTACATTATCAAAGTAATATTATTCTCACTGGAATGTCCTATTTTAGAAAAGTACATACAAGTAGCGCAATCTCTTACAATAAACTAGGGGAAGTACGTTCGCTATTATTTTACCGGCGGACGTTACACTAGCGATTGCGCGATTCGTATAGATGATACGATTTTTCTGATTGGTTGCAAAGTCGTCGTACGACGAAAGTTGGATGCAGTGTGAATCCAGGGGGCCTATTCTGTACACGCTTACCGACAACTGTCGGTGTCGTTAAGTAGCGATAACCAATGATATGGACTGTTCTAAGAGAAAAGAGCGATTCTTATTGGCTATCGCTACTTAACGACACTGACAGTTGTCAGTAATCGTGTACAGAATAGGTCCCCAGCAATTGTGATCAACGATTGAGGATTATTTCTCAACTAATCAGAGCAAAGCAGTCACCGATTGCTTTGTTCCGATTGGTTGAGAAATAATCCTCAATCGTCAATCACAATCGCGCAATCGCTAGTGTGATTACGGCTTAACATGTTCATTGCTACTGTGTCATGCCAGCTGCACACCAGCGCGATGTTCGTCGCGCGCGACACGCGATATCCAATGAGCATCTAGCTTTAGAATGAGAACATCGGTAAAGCTGTACGCTTATTGGACATCGCGCGTCGAACATCGCGCTGATGTGCAGTTGGCATGACCGGTAGCCAATGAACATGTTAGGAGCTGTGAGCTCATTGGCTACCGCGTCACATTTTGCAGCGCGGCAAGCGTTTCTGCGTCCAGTGTGCTGGAGCCATATGGGCAGGTTCACACCTTGGCGGAAAGCGGAAAAGCAGTAAGCCCGGATCCTCATACGGACAACAGCGCTTTGACACCGGACGCTGATTGGTGAAAAACGGGTTATGGGAGTAAATTTTACCCTCGCCACCGGTTTTTCATCAATCAGCGTGTCAAAGCGCTGTTGCCCGTATGAGGATCCGGGCTAACCAATCAGAATCCTTCCTTTTCTTCTATTTCATGGAAGAAGAGCTGATTGGTTGATCCATTGGCCTGGTTTACATCGTGCACTTGATACGCGTAGAGTCCTAGATATCAGAGAAGCGCAACCGGCTTAAGTCAGTATCGCAAAATTACTAAGAAAAGTATTAAAAATGGCGTCTTTTGCAGACGAAATATGAAATCCACCAATCGTCTATTAGTCAGCCATTTTTAATACCACTGAATGAATGTCATGATTGGCTGACAGTCAGCTAATCAGGACGCGGAACATCGGTTGCGCTTCTCTGATATCTAGGACTCTAGATACGCGTACTAACTGGTTACTTTCTATTAAATTATCTTAATTTCAGCGATATATGTAAATGTATACACAATAAACGTATTTAGTTAAACATTTTGATGGGTATTGTATCAATTTTATACATCATTCTTTAAATACATTGCTGAAATTAAGATAATTTAATAAAAAGTAACTAGTTAGTACGCGTATCAAGTGCACGATGTAAACCAGGCCATTATGTTTTGAATCAAATTAGGTCGCGTGATAAAAATTGACAAATATCAAGCGTCAGTTTTGATCATGTGTTAAGCGTAAACAAAAGAAAAGGTACTATTGCCGTCACATCTTCGTGAAGTATCATACTTGGTTGCACCAAGTTGTACTTTCTGTATTTCTCATATTCAAAACAAAACAAATTTACAATATAATTTACTTTTAAAAAAGAAAAAATGAATCATATAAAGCGCATCTAAAGAGAAAAAATTAATACACATTTCTCTCGCGATTACTACTTTGTACTGTTCTTCTTTCGTATAATTGTATGTATAAATCAATCACATCTATCACTTTGAATACAAAAAGTGCAGGAAAACACAAACCAAAACAAATTGACCTCACAGCTCCGTCGTTACGACACAATTTCGTACATAAGTTTGTACATCATTTTGTACAATTGTTTACACGATCGATTTACAATGACATTTTAATCAATAATTTGCTTTAATTATCAGACTGTTAAGCGCAATATTCTCCATTTTACCAAAGACGTCGACTTCGTTTTGATTTCTTCTTGCAGATAGCGACCGATGAATTCGAAAGTTTGGATATGGAAAAACATACCAGGCATTTCAGGTCGATGCAACGATGTAGTTTATACACTACCGAAATTGCATTCAACGCGCGATCTTCTTATATTTTTTGGCGGCGACGTTCAAGTATGTACGTTCGAAATTATTTGCAAGTTCTCCTTCTTTTTTTAAAAATTATGTAATAATTCTTTCAAATATAATGTAAAAAATGTATTGCACTAAAGATAATAATTATGTAGAACATATAAAATATTATATTTTAGAATTATTTGTGTATATATACATATCTTTTATATACCTAGCGATTCTTGTTAGTATTATCTATTTATATTGATTTTATAATAACATATTAACAAAATTATTAAAAATTATTACAGGATATTCAAGAAAACATGGAAAAACATTCGGATAGCAAGAAATATGCAAAATGGAGCTTAGAAAACACAGTGACTATACTATCTGAACAATTTCCTGGAAGTCATGTATTTGTTGTCCGTCCATCAAGGTAAAATATTATCATAATGCTGTACACAGAAATTTTACATTTGTAAACATCTCTGAGTGATACATATAACTTCTTGTAGGTACTCCATAATAAAAATTATATATAGTACAGATTAAAAGATTTCCAAGTGATTCTCTTGACTGCTACATTTATGATAGATCGAACTACTTAGTACTGCTTAGTACACAAGAACTATGTACTTGTTTTAGGATGACAATAACTAAACACGCAGTATTCAGTTGTTTTGATAATTTTGTATCAGGAGATACATATGGCACACCCACATTTTGTCCAATGTACAATGCTTTAAGGCATTTAAAAGATCTCATTACTTGTTGCCTAGAACATGTTAAAACATTAAAAATTGGAAAAGTAGGTATCAGAGAAAGGAATCATAATTCATAAAATATTTTATAAATCATATTAATAACTATTGCTCCAACTTTAATGTATAACTGTATTTAGAACTTGCACCTTGACAATGTTCTTAAAAGATATAATACATTGCATGCATCTAGTATAACATTGATCTACTGAATATATAATATTTTAATATTTTTTAAGGATACTGATATCCATAATATCGAAGCTACAAACTTAAGTCTAATGGGCTTTAGTAAGGGATGTGCAGTTTTGAATCAATTTCTTTATGAATTTCATCATTACAATAATGACTCAAATAACGATCCTAATATAAATAATTTTATCAAACTTATTAAGGATATGTGGTGGCTAGATGGCGGACACAATGGTTCTAAAAATACATGGATTACAGATAAAGATATACTTCGTTCCTTTGCTAAATTAAGTGAGATAATTTGGAAATATCTGAAAGTAGTGAGATTTTCTGTTATTTTTATATAATGCGATTAAATATTTTCTTCAGGAATAAATACTCACATCCACGTTACGCCATATCAAATGCAAGACAAACACCGACCATGGATTCAGATGGAAGAAATGTGCTTCAATGATATCTTACAAAGAATGGGAGTATCTGTACAACAAACTTTACATTTTGGTGACGAAGCGCCAAGCCTCTCATCACATTTCAATGTTCTTACAGATATCAGAAATAACGTGCAGTAAAACCATCTTCTTTAAATTTATAGTATAATCGAGCACTTGTCTATGAATCATAAAATAGATCGCAATTTCTTTACATTTACATCAGAATCAAATTAAAGTATAAAGTCATGTAAAAAAATATGATCTTGTCAACAGTATTAATTGATATTTTAGTATTGCGAACTATTTCATAATTTATACAAAAAAGTTAACAGAATCTATTTTTGCAATGTATACATAATGATTATTTATTTTAATAATATACTCTTAATCTCTCTCTAGTCCTATAATAGAAATCTTGAATATAAACTGTAAATTTATATACAATATATTATTGCGTTGTACAATTTTTTATTATATTGTTTTGATGCTTATGTGATATGTATAATATCTTTATGAATAATCACTAATTAAAACTAATAAAAACTATATAAATATAAATGTGTTTATTTTATTTAACAATTTGAGAAAATATGATATGTTATTGTTTTTTCTTTTTATACATATCATACTTTTTCTTCAGTTTTAATTATTAGTAATAATTGCTATCTATTAATATAAAGCAAAAAATAAAAATACATATACATATATATATATACAAAAAATACATATAGTAAAATAATATATAAACTATAGAGAGATAGTATACAATATTATGACAAAGAAATATTTATGTAAAGACTATCTTTGTCTATATAGTTATAGTTCTTATTACATTAATCTTTAAGATATCTATTCATCATAAATAAATGTAATATTCTACGAGTTTGGAGAATAAACTTGTATTATATTTATTTACTTACTCAAATATACTTTCTTAAATCTAATGCTTTTTGTTCTTTATAATGACATTTAAATATATTAATAAATTGTTTCTTTCAATTTCATTTAAATGAAAGAAAAATATAAAATTGTATAATCTTTTCTTACAATTAATTAGTATTACAATGTTAAAACTAAGAAAAAATTGATTCATTGATAAAAATTTCTTAACATTAAGTTTAAAAATAATTTCTTAACCTAAAGAATCTCATATATATCATTCTTTTTTACAGTATTGAATGATCATTTTCACTATATGAACTTTGTTTTATGTGTGACTAAATAAATATATTTTTATGAATATCTAAATGATAAAAATATTCTAAGCATTTATCTATTATGTATATTTGGTTGTTGTCATTCTTATTATGATGCATAAATTCAGAAGCACTTTTTTTCCAATCTGATATCTTATATCTCACTTTCTTCACTAACATTTGTTTGGACATTTAGGTCCATAAAAAGTTACTTTAAATTCTGTAATAAATGTAAAAAAATAAATAACAGTATAAATTAGCAAATATACAGGGTGAGACATCCAAAACAGGCCACCTGAATAACTCGCTTATTTTTGATGATACAAAAAAAATGTTTCAGAAGAAAATGGTTTCAAAGTAAGTTATTATAAGTAGTCTGTTTTAGATGTCTCACCCTGTAATAGATATTATAATTATTTTATTCACATAAATAAATTGAACTTACTACTGAGTTTATATAACACTGCAGCTTCAGCCCATTCATCAGAACCATCACAACAATCACAATATCCATCATTGACTTTGTACGATGGTATTCTTACTGTAAATTTATAGGAATTTATAAATAAACTTCAATCCTGTAGATTCTAACATTGCAAATTTTATACATTGCAAAGAGATTTGACTACAATACCTGCTGACTTTCCTGTACTCTTGTCGCAATTAAAGAAACCATTGTTGCAGGCATTAGTACCTGGTTCATCACTACCGTCCATTGGACAGTCACAATAATCATCGTTAATTTTTAAAAAATCAATTTCCCTCTTTGAAACAAAACATACAAATTTTCCGTTGATGTTGGGGAGATACTTGGCTATATCCTGATCCCGTGTACCACGCAACGACACCGTTCGACCATTCGTGTCGCGAATGAGTTTTGAATGGTAGGGTTGATTCCATTTGTCGACCTGCTTACCAACAACCACACGGTGGGTGTCTTTCACCGAGCCGGCAATCAACTTGCCTACGATATCCTGGTTCAGCTCTTTGAAGTAGAACAGCTGATGGACCACAAATATCACCGCGACCACGAAAACGCATATCAGCATATACTTGATTCTCTTTCGCAGAAGCCGCCGCTTCCAGGATACCTCGGTCTTCATGTCTGCCAGCTAACCGTTATCGTCGAATACTATCGCGAAGCAAATTTCTCCTAGAGGTGATGTTTTGTGTATCAACACCGCGCCAAGCCGTCATAGTGCAAACATCTGCAAAGCGTACCACTGGTAATTCCAATTGTCGGATATATACCTCTCAATTCGAATGTACGACGCGGTCAGAAGCAGTTAGCTTATAGCAATTCTATTTACACGCACATTAATATACACGGTGTCCCGTAAGTACACGTCCACGCGTGCATTTCAGACCGGGACGAAGACACGTGGAGAGGATGATATCGTGATATAACCTTTCATTTTCAGCATGCGGCGTTTATAGATTTTTCTTTCTATGTCTAGCAGATTTTTTTCAAAGTCGTATTCTACGACAATAAACGTAGGCTTCGGTAGATCGCCAATAGAAATGGCAAATCGGAAGACTCCGTTAATATTCGAAGTGCTTGCTGAATGTGAAACCACAAAAGCCAGAACTGGTAGGATGACACTTGTTCATCATCATGTGGATACACCGGTATTTATGCCGGTGGGAACTCAGGTTTATAAAACTTCTTCCCTTCTCGTTTAAGCTGCATACAAATAAGCGACCGTATGACACATTAGAGATTAGAACATTAGATTTATATTCAAAATCCACATGAAAGAATGATAACTCTGATAACTTCTTAATTTTCAATATATAAATATTTTGATAACATCTGAAATTAAAATTTTGTTTAAAGTCTATAATTTTTGCACATACATACACACACACACACAGACACACATGTTCATACAATTATAGGAAATGAATAGAATCTCACTTGTGTGTTCATAGCTTAATTCATCAAATAACTTTTTTTATAAAGCTGTTATTGTTTTATTATAATTTGATACTTTAATATTTTCTTTCATGAAACTTTTAGATTTAAATAGACATTTAACTTGAAAAAAATCTTGATTTAAAAAAGTGTCCACAATGCTAAAAATCATTCTGAGATCTTGGACAGACCAAGAATTAACAAATCACATTCGAACAATGGGATTTGATCAATGAGATTGTTCAATTCTTTTTTCTTCCAAATCTTGGAGTGACTTTTATCATCACAGACACAATTATGACTTTAAAGTTATAACATTTAATTTGTTATTGCATTATCAGGGAACATTGAAAGGATTACTGCCTCAACAACTGGAGCAACTGGATTGCCAAATAATTCTTGGTAATACCTATCATCTTGGAAACAGACCTGTAAGAAATCATGTATTGTTAGAAAAAAAAAATCGATTAATTTAGATAAAACAATATTATCGAGAGTTTTAGATTCATTTTAGTAAACATTTTTTAATGTAATTTCGATTGTATTAAAATATATACTTTATGTTGACACACAGGGCACAGATATTCTATGTAAAGCTGGAGGTTTGCACAAATTTATGAATTGGAAAAGGGCTTTATTAACGGATTCAGGTGGTTTCCAAATGGTTTCATTATTACAGTTAGCTGAAATAACAGAAGAAGGTGTCAAATTTAAATCACCGTATGATGGTACAATGATATACATAGTCAGAAAGATATATTTTTAAATACATATATTTAAATATAACTTATATATAATTTAATCGGTCTACAATAATGTTTGCAATAATGTTCCATATAGGATCTGAATGTATGTTGACACCTGAACATTCTATTCAAATTCAAAATGCAATTGGAGCTGATATAATCATGCAGCTCGACGATGTTGTTAAAAGTACTTTAACCGGACCAAGAGTAGAAGAAGCAATGTATAGGTATAATTATTTTTATAAACATATTTTGTAAATAATATATTTTCTAAACAGTTTGAAACGAGTATTATTTAACACAAACCATTTTAGAACGATACGTTGGCTGGACCGTTGTTTGTCAGTGCATGAAAGACCAAATGAGCAGAGTATATTTCCAATCGTTCAAGGTGGTCTCAATCCCGAACTACGATCCGAATGCGCACGTCAATTAATTAAGCGAGAGGTAAATGGGTATGCTGTAGGAGGTTTGAGGTAGATACTAAATTTGCTGATACATATAGTTGATAAAAAATTGTGTAACTATAATACAGAAACTATAATACAGAAATATTAAAATCTTATACAATACAATAATAGTGATTCTTATGATTTCAGTGGCGGTGAAAGTAAAGATGATTTTTGGAAAATGGTCCACTTATCAACGAATATTCTTCCAAAGAATAAACCACGATATCTTATGGGCGTTGGATTCGCAGTAGATTTAATCGTATGCAGTGCGTTAGGTATCGATATGTATGATTGTGTATTTCCGACAAGAACCGCTGTAAGTATTTCTTAAAGTACACATTTGAAAGAAATAGAAAATGGAAAATTTAAAACATTAAGTTGAAACTTTCAGAGATTTGGTTGCGCGTTGATAAAAACGGGGCAGCTTAATTTGAAGCAGATGCAACATAAAAAAGATTTGAGACCAATAGACGAGTCATGCGAATGTAGTACTTGCAAGACTTATTCGCGCGCTTATCTGCATCAAATTGCCACTGTGGAGACAGTATCGTGTCATCTATTAACTGTTCACAATATTGCATTCCAAATGAAACTCATGCGAGATATCAGAAACAGTATTAAAGAACAAAGATTTCCTAGATTTATACAGGATTATATGTTGACAGTTTATCCGAATAAAGACTATCCAACATGGATAATTAATGCTTTGCAGGCTGTCAATGTTACCCTATTATAAAAATAGGATACTATTGATTTGTACTGCTACATCCATCTCTAGATAATACATTTTTTTAAATTTATGTCTACATCGTTTTTATGACTTATTCCTATATCTTATTTATATAATTTATCTTTTTCATTATGTTGAAATTATAGCAATATACTTAAGTACTTGCGAGCTATTATATGTAAATATGCAAAAACTGTTAATAATCTTGCTTGTCATCAGCATAGCATAATAACTATGATTACATAGTATGTTTTAAAAATTTTTTGAATGACACAGCAATCTACAACAAACGTAGTGTATACTGTGTGTGTGATTCTACAATTTCATATTTCTACAAAATTATATATATGCAAGTACAATATTAGCAAAATATTATAAATCAAATAAATAATCGTACTTGAAAGAGATATTTTACACTTTTTATTCTGGAATTTTCTACTTTTATTGGAAATAATAGAAAGTGAGGCACATACTGAAAATATAAGTGTTAACTTCATCACATAAAATCATCTGAGTCATATCCACTGGTTTCTGTATTTGAAGTCATGTTAGATGTATTAAATAGGGAATTATAACTCCTGAAAAGTGATAATTTTTTATTAATAACTTTTTATAAAGAATATTACTTAATTGATATTATTTATTTAGTAGAAGTGTATTTGATATATATACTTCTATTAAATAAGTATTGTTATGAAATTATTATTCACCTTATCTCAGTTTCTTCCTGACGTTGCTTTTCTTCTGCTTTTTCTTTCTCCTTTTGTTCTCTCAAAAGCTTCTTCTTGTCTTCCCGTTCATTCTTATCTCTTTGTTCTCTTTCAGTTCTGAAGTTTACTTGCTCTGAGTGTTTTGTTTTGTTAAGACGATTCACGATAGCATTTATTCGCTTAGCAACATGAATTTTACGAACTTCTTTATCTCTGTGAAAGCCAACCTGTCCAACTTCCATACCTTGTGTTTTTTTTAAATTTGACCACATTGTGTACACAACATCGACATCATTCATTTTGTTTCCTTCAATACTATTTGCTTTCACTAATTGTGCGGCATCTTCTAATACAGTACTGGGAATATCATCTATTGTCTGACCCTACAAAAAAATTAAAAAAGAATTATTTTATCATTTTAATATCAAAAGTAGAAAATTACTGATTAATAATTGAACTCACATGTCGAAGTCGAAGATACACGTGGGCAGATGAATATTTATCAACATGAAACCATACATCTTCAGGCCAACCCCATTTAATAAGATCTTCATCTATACAAACAGAATTCAATATATCACGTTTTAGATTATGCATAAGTGTTTATTAATTATGATGAATAATTACAAATGAATTTTTTACTTACTTTCGAATTTATCTATTCCCATAAACAAAGTTATGGATGGTTGCACAACTGCAATTCAGAATATGACAATTAGTCAGATTTCTTAATGAGATATAATAAAATATTATTAATAATTTAAGAAAATATATAATTTATCGCCTAAACAAAAATAACGTTTGAGGAATGCAAAAATTACCTTCGCTAGTGAAATAGTAAACCATTATTAACAATGATTAACAAAAATTTCGAGTAAAACACGTGCAACAAAATCAGCTGTCAAAAATACTTTTGTAATGTCGACGGTCGACTTGGGTCGACTGACGACTGGTGGCCTGATGCTGATGATGGCGCTGTCGGATATAGATAATTTGAAGCAATCTTAAAGTTATCTGTTTTACCGACTAAACGCAATAATTTGCAATAAATAAATAAATATATATATATATATATAAAATAACCAAATATATTTATTTTATAGACCGAAATTTAGAACGGCAATCTAATTTACAATTTTATATTTTATCATATTTATAATATTGGTATACAATTTATAATATTGGTATTAACTAGTTTTCGATTTGCAGAATGGAATTCAATTTTTATTATAAGAATTTATATTACAACAACAATTCTTTTTTTAATATATATTAAAATACATGTCCTTTCTCTAAGAACTATTAACAGGCAATTTATACAAAAGCAAGTGTGTTTAGAAAATTATACGTGATTGATAGTATATTATATTGAGTTAGAGATATCACATGAGATTTTCGTAAATATAATAGCGTTCTTTAACTTTCTATAACTAGCGCTGATTATAATTATAATTACTTGTATTAATTAAAGTACTTATAGTAATTATAATCATAATTATATGTAATTTAATTATATATAACATAATCAAAATTACAATAATTATTACTGATTGTTAACCGATAATTAATATTCCAAATCTCTGCAAAAATTATTGATAAATTTATATAAAAATATGAATATTCCACAGAGATACAAATAAGTATTACCATAATATTAGGTATAACGATTCATATGAATGGCATGTTTTTCAGTGTGATATGTCTTGGATATTTGGTTAAGCACAGGTGCAATTTCAGGGTCGTTAATCCATACATTTGCCGAGGCAGGTGTTTCTATCATTGATAAGTATGCTGAAAGAAATAAGAAAAAATTTAAAAAAATATAATTCCAATTTATTACATTTTCTTAATTGCTTTACCTTACCAAGCAACATCTTTGGTCTTGTAAGACTAAGTTGAATATGAGGATTACTCATAATTGCATTATAAATTGGACCATCGGTTTCGAGACCTTCGTCCAAATCTTGTAAACTACGTCTTCTTTCTCCCAGCAACCATTCACACTGTGTCACAAGATATATAAAACTTAAAAGAAATATAAGAAGATATAATTTGAATCTATATCTTTAGTACAACTATAACAACTTACAGCATTAGCCTGATCATTCCCAGTAACTTTTAATGCTACTAGAATATTTTTCTCTTCAAAGCCCATTTCTACAAGCGATCGCGTTGCTCTCTTATTAGGTTTAAATTCCATTTTCTTCCATTGTCGAAAACTATGTAATAATAATTCTACGATATATACCAGATTTTTTTCTTCTTGATCTTGTTTTTCTAAAGTTAAGATATTTTTAATAATCTGATGTTATCCTTTTTCAAATGTTTTATTGCTTTCAATTTGAATTATCTTCGAAACAATAACACAATTTTAGTTTTGTTTAAGAATTACCTTTGAACAATTCCAAACATGCATCTTTAAATGACTTTTTCTTAGCTTTCATTGAAGAACTAGGATTCGCAATATCTATGTCTGTATCCATGGATAAGAAATCTGAATCATCATCTGAATCATTATCTGAATCATCCTGATGATCTATAAGCCATTCTAAAGCTTCTGTCATATTCGATCTAAAACAAAGGCATATTTCCATAGTATTATTCACAAATGTATTACGTATATATAAGTAATAAATATATGTGATAGAAACGTTGATACTTGCTTTCGAAGACATAATGCTTTGAGAACTTTTTTGTGAGGATAACCCATTTCTATAAGATTTTTTACGATTTTTGGATCATTAATAGGATTACACCTAGCTTCAAGTTTTTCCTTAATATCGTCATACAATTTTTCAGCATAAGGACTGTACATCAAGATCTTTGCAGATGCTTGTACAAGGGTTATTAAAATCTTACGAATTTCATTCTGGAACTATAAGAAACAGTGAAGATGTGAAATAATATAATAAACAGAAGTATGCATCTCAACATACACCCCCCCCTCCCCTCCCAACAGTGTCAACATAAAGGGTAGCAGCTTAGTATCAATATCAATGCACCCTTCGCCCTGATGAAATGAACGGCATGGTTCACGAAACGTTGGCATTAATAATGAAGAAAGACCCGCAAACCTTCTGATATAATTGAAGAAAATACCCGTGAAAGCCTCAAAAGCGTAAACAGAAGTATGAACATGTAAAATATATATTTACATCTGCAGGGCATTCTGTAGATGGCACAGGCTTAGGTGGATTTCGTACATTAGGTAGATCACTTGTAGCTTGAGCTATTGCTTCTAAACTTGGACCTTTAAGAGCTTCATCCGAAAAATCTTCTTGTACAGATGATCGTATTTCTACTAATAATAACTCATCTGTAATAACAACTTGTTGTATTAAAACAACATAAGTATGTAATACAAGTTAAAAATTAATTAAGAAAATAATTATATTATAAATCTCTCTAAAAATAGCTTAATATAAATAATTATACCACATTCATTGATATCCTCGTCGCTTACATAATTTTCATCCTTAAGCTGTATAAATTTAGTTGAATGAACTAAGCGATAGCTTGAGATGGATTTTATTGTATCTTGACCATAAAAATGTACCACTGCTATTTTCTTAATATTTCCCACAGTAAAGTTTGGTTTTATTGCAACATCTAAGACATTACCTTCCATACTGTATAAAAGAATTTAATGATAATTAAACACCTAATAAGATTTGTTAAAATTTCTATGATATAAACATAAATTCAAACCTGATAACGTTGATAGAAAAGTTTTCAGGTGAGGTAGGTAATGGTGTAAGCATAGTGTTATTGCTTGTAGCATTGCCTGAGCTGACAGAAGAAACAGCCAAGGACCGCTTGTCAGCTGCCCTTGAACTTTTTCTGTTGTGCCAGGCTTCTGCTATTTGATCACGTACCCATGGGATCATTAAATTTATCTGAAATATGTGAGGGCAATTATTGTCATAACTGTTATATGATAGGAATTAAAATGTAGATATTAATCCAATATATAAATATATTTCTTTACAAAACATAAATATATGTATTATAATTATCAGTACAAGTACGTATATATTTTAATTTAACACTTTTTATCTCTACACAAAAACTCAATATCTAATTTTCATAAAAAATTGAGATGTGAGCAGATATAATTATATTTTCTCACTTTTATGAAGCCTTTCACATAAGTAATTTAGACCTCAATTTAGTGTTACATAAAAACTCTCGATGAATTGGTTGCGGAGATTATACCGAAAAATACAAATCATTTTTCGGCTAAATTGTCAAACACGTTAAAGAATCGATAAATCAGCTAACATCTTCGAGTACGATACGTCAAACATATTATTTTTACAAAACTTGGCCTCTTTTACTCTGAGAAACGTGACTGCCATAACAATTGATAGCGGTATTTGGCTGTATTTCGTATCTGCTTGAATATTCCGACCAATTCCAACTCCGATCACAGACAATTTTTGGACAATTCAAGCTCTAATTTTTTTTTCAGCTGGAGCACATTTAGTGGCGCCTCTATGTGTACAAAGCATGCACGTTGAACTATGTAGCCACGAATATTTTCGGTGGGTAATTCCTCAGTATTCTATGAATTGAGGAAGCATTATTTGGTCTTTTCTGTTGTGTTTTTTTAAATATTTTGCATCAAAACGTATTTAACCTTACGCTTTTTTAATATTTTGTTTTTTCAGGCTTATAGAATATTCTAATTTGTTTTCGCGATATACAATTCTATCATGGGACACATAATTATATATCTATAACAAAATAATTAATTGCGAAAGAGAATTAGAATAATATTTTAAGCCTAAACGAAGAACAAAATGTAAAAAAGCGTAATGTAAAATTAATAGCGTTTTTATATGCAAAATATAAAAAAACAACCGAAAAGTTAAAATAATACTCCCTCATTTTATTGTTCACTAGAGCACTGTTAGTTTCATTATAAATTGGTAAGTAATTATTATATAACATGAATTGTAGTCTAGATTTTTGGGGAGAGAAAGAGAAAGACACAATAAATGTAAGAAAAAGCATATAGAACATAAGAAGACTCCATTTTCCCTTGCCCTTTTTTTACGTGAATTCCCACGAATTTCCACACATATGGCGCGAAAAGCACCTTGTAAACAAACTCCGTATACAATCTGCAGTGGGAGGAGAAGGAGGAAGACCGGCGCGTCGCCATGGCAACACGGAACATACGGAACGCGCGGACTGATGTTTCGCGTTCCGCTGTTCCGACCAGCAGCTGCGACTGTCAGCTGTTCAATATGGAACGATAGTGAAGTACAGTCACTTGTAGGAGTCGGCCGTTGTCGGACACATTCAGAAGAGTCAGCCAAAACCAAACCAAGCCTTCAAGAGCAATCAGTAGGGCGAGCGAGCTTGTCCTTTTCGTATCTGCGCGCGCAGAAGCGGGCGCGAGCGGGACCGGACATTATAAGCGGGGGTGTGAAACAGTCATCACGCAGTGATAGGGGAGAGGTACGCGCGCTGCACCGAGGGTGAAACAGAGAAGAAGAGTTTTCGATAGAGCGTGTGTGTGTCGCGGGTGTACAGCTACGCACACGTGTTACCGAGATTTATGCGAGAGATCCCGCGCGAGATCAATCTGGATGTATTAACGCAAGGCTTGAGGTACAGCATATCAGGACTCATGAACCTCGCAACCAACCAGACGTCCGACACGACGTCCGACGCACAGAGCAATGGTCCCTACTTCGTTAACTTCAATCAGGACTGCACGTAAGTTCGCACGTCGCTTATTCCGCTATCTAACCGCGGAATCGTCCCTCCTGTTCTCCTCCGCCTCCGCCTCCTCCGTTACTCGTCTCCTTTGTCTGATCCTAACCTCAGTTTGTCCTCGATGTGTTGTCTTCTCTCTCACTCTCAATACACACACACACACACACACACACACATATATATATATATATATATATAGCTGAAAAATTATGTGTACATATGTGTATAGCGAATGTACGCCTCGCGCCAAGGTTTACGTGTCGCGCGACTTCGCGATCCATGTTTTTCTCGTGCGATGTTTTCGTCGCGTTATGCCTGCGTCATTCGCTGCTCCCCCTTTCACCGATTAATTGCGTGTTAACGAGAAGGACCCCAACCTTCGCGCGCGTTCTCCCGCGCGTCGCGGTGAGTGGGAAGTGAGAGAGAGAGAGAGAGAGAGAGAGAGAGAGAGAGAGAGAGAGAGAGAGAGAGAGAGAGGAGATAGCAATATTGCACCTCCGGCGCGCGAGCGGTACGCGTGCATCGCGTTGCCGCGAGCCAGTTGCCCGATCTGGCCTTACCGCTTGCCTTATCCAAGGACTTATCCTCTGTTCCTGCTCCTCGCGCGATTGCGTATCGTTTGCTGTTATTTTTTTCTGTATATGATATTTGCCCACACGCAGCAACGATGACAATAATATGGAAGATAAGCAAACAAAGAGTATATACTTGTGTGTGTATACAATACATATTGAAGACACTTGAGTCTATATTTTAAATATTATCACATCTTTTTAAATAAAAGAAAAGAAAGATTCACTGGAAAAAAAATGTAATAGTTGCATCAACAAGAAGTACAAACAAATCTAATTCTGATCACACATAGAAATCAGAATTCTAGTTATCTTAAGTAAACTTCTGATTATCTCTATTAGAATGTTTGATAGATTTAATTGTATGTGTAATTTCTAATGTAGGTTTGCAACAGCGTATGCAAAATGAAGATAAAAGACTTCTTAAAGATATCTTTAAGGATATCTTAATCTGTCTTATAATATGACGTTTAAAAGATGTCTTAGGTATTCACATTTTATTCTTATTTCAAAACCGTCTTAAGTAATATTACTTATAATGTTATTCATAAGATGCCAATATGATTTTATGATTGGTATGTGACATCTTAAGACTGTACTTAAAGCAGTCATAAATATAAGAATCAACAATGAATATTGACCTTAATGATGTCTTTAAAACGTCTTATACTTCAGTTTTTGACATATTGCTATCTGAATACATTTTTAATAAAATTTTTTATTTTAGGTCCTTAGCAGTCGGATCAAAGTCAGGATATAAACTTTATTCTATCAGCTCCGCAGGACATCTTGAGAAAATATATGAAAATGGTAATAATTAGTTTTTCTGTATTCTATCTCAATATCTTGTAACTTAAAATAACTGATAGAATAATGATTAATAAAACAATAATAAATGATAAGTGAGATAAAAATGTTATAAATATCTTCTATGTCAAAGATATTTGTAGCTTTTTATCTCACGTTAACACATCGTCTATCTAGTGAGTTTTATATATCTTACCATGTACGCCACGATAGAATTTTCATTATTGTAGGCATATGTTAATGTATTGCATAACATGATTAAATAAGTTTATATGCTCATAGATAATGTGATATACTGTGTACTTTTTACATTGTTATCTATATTATTTATATATAATATAGAAAGTTATTTATATAATTAAAATAATCTTTATATTAAATGGTATTTATTTATTACAAGCACTACTAAAAAGTTAGGCGCTGAATGACCGTCATATCGATGTGTTAAACGAAATTAAATGACCAGTTTGAATAGAAGTCTTTGATGTTATTAATTAGAATATTTCATTTTTTCGAGATGATGCAGACTTTGAGGATATATGTATCGTTGAGCGATTGTTTAGTAGCAGTTTGGTGGCGATCGTGAGTCTTAAATCGCCACGTACGCTTACGGTGTGCCACTTTAGGAAAGGAACAGAGATATGCAATTACAGTTACTCGAATACAATTTTGGCTGTGAAACTGAACAGAGCAGTAAGTTATTCAAATTTTTATATTTACATTCTTTTCTTTTTCAATAGTACAATAATACAGAACCTAATTCGCGCCTTTACCTCAAATATGAAAACAATCTTATGTAAAAAAAAAATCCTTTTTATAATTTACAATCATGATTTATATAGAAAGGGATTATAAGTCCCTTTTTACTTATTAATCAACTACTAGCATAGAGGTTTATTCAACAATGTTAAACAGAGCTTGAATTGAATTTAAATTAAACCTCTGTTTATATATGAACTAATTGCTTTTTAAATTCTGAATTTGTATATCCTATAATAGTTCTCACATATTTTTAATTATAAAATTATATGTAATATTTTACCGTAAAATAAATAAAGCTTTGATTATATTTTACATGTTTAATGTTTTTTTATAATCTTCGATATACTAAAGTATCGCTTATTTTAGAGATTGGTGGTGTGTCTGGAAGAGTCGCTATACATTCATAATATACGAGATATGAGAGTGTTACACACAATTCGCGACACTCCTCCTAATCTTACAGGCCTTTGTACACTTTCTCCAAATAGCGATAATTGTTATGTAGCTTATCCAGGATCGAATACAATCGGGGAAGTTCAAATATTTGATGCGAACCATCTTGTACGTATTTTAAACGAATAAATCAGTAAAATCTTTGGCGTATTAAAAATTAACATTTTAACGACTTATGTTTTTCAATAATACAGCAAGCAAAAACAATGATACCTGCACATGATAGTCCACTGGCTGCAATTGCATTCAGCTCGACTGGCACCAAAGTGGCGACAGCTTCCGAAAAGGGCACCGTTATTAGAGTCTTTGACGTAAGTAGCTAGTAGACACAATAGAGTAGCTATATTTTATTCATAACTGCTGCTATAATCGCAACAATTGTTTATTTTTATAGGTCCACGAGGGTACAAAATTATTCGAATTTCGACGCGGAGTTAAGAGATGCGTCACGATAAACAGTCTTTCTTTCAGTATGGACTCCATGTGGCTCTGTTGTTCTAGTAATACAGAAACTGTGCATATATTCAAACTGGAGGAACCAAAGGAAACGTATGCATCGTGCATTCACTGTTTTTTAACTGAATATTTTATTATAGAAATGTAGAAATTATATGTCATTTGCGTTATAGGCCAAACAAACAAACTGCAGACGAAACACAAAGCTGGATGGGATATTTAACGAAGGCTGTGACAGCGTCGGCTACGTATTTGCCGTCGCAAGTGACTGATGTTTTTACGCAAGGACGTGCTTTTGCTAGCGTCCATCTACCGTTTCAAGGTTTAAAAAATGTCTGTGCCATCACTGTGTGAGTAATTGAAAATTTGTTATCTTAAATTCATGTACATTGTGCGTTAAACTTGTTATGTACTCGCAATATATTTTATTTGTGTCTACGTTTTAGAACACATAAAGTACCAAAACTATTAGTAGCTAGTGCCGATGGTTACTTATACGTCTACTCCGTGGATCCGACAGAAAGTGGATGTTGCACGCTTATGAAACAACACAGGTTTGTGATATTATAGCTTCAATGAATTTTATCAAATTGATAAATAATCATTATTTTTAATTGTTTATTTTCGGATCGTTATTTTTAATAATTTTTTAAATATTAATAGATTGAAATTAATAAAAATGAAGATAGAAGGATGTCTTACTCACAGATTTTTTTTACAGATTAGACGATAAAGAGCGAGACGAATCCGATTGTGGTTCTGGTTCAGGAGCAGCAGCTACCACGAATAATACAAATACAGGTATGAAAAGAGAATTTTGGACTATGCATTTACAAATTAGTTGAAGCGAGTTGACGATAAAGATACATTACCGACAGTTAATTTGAAAGTATATTTAATAATGCGAAACTTTATATTTATTCAGTATAATATGCTTGAGTGTGTATAGTTTCTTTTGTCTATTTTTTTTTTAAATAATTTTGTGATTTTGAGATAAGTTTCGCAATTACTTGAGCACTAACAGAATAGATTAAGTATCTCCTTCTTTAAAGCACATATGCACATACACGCACACACAGAAAAAATGGTACTAGCAGATACTTACATTATTTTATACCATAAAACTATAATAAACTTATTGAAACATATTTATGATACAATTAATGAATCTCAGTAAAAAGAAAAAAAAAGTATTATTTTTCTTGTTCAAGTTAATATCATTATTTTTCATCCATAAAACTAAAATAATAAAAGAAAAATTATCTGTCGATAGCAAATTCAATTTATTACTTATAAAAATTAATATAAATATAAATACTCGTATTTTTTTTACAGATAAAAGCTATATTTTCTCGCTTGCTGTTTTATTATGTAGTAGACAAATCGCTAACTTCTATGTATTTGTAGATAGATTATGTTTTAATCAAATAATTCATTAAATTTGAGATCCAGTATTAGATCTAATAAAATGCTTACATCGTTGGCTATGTACCATGTGTGGGTGTGTATGCGTGTATCACGCGCCGCGTATTCCAAATGCCTTTACTTTTATAATTTGCTTTATATCTTCTTTTTCTCGCTTCTAGCCCCCTTTATAAATAAAATAGCCAGATAATTTCTTCAGGGGCTCAGGGGAGGGGGGCCCGATAGTTGACCTTACTTGTGATGTAATTTTTTTCTTTTTAATATCCACCGAAGCCTGCATAAATAGCTACGCGGGTGTGTTGCGTGGCCGCTCGCCAGACTCCATGTCAGGTACTGGTATGTCCTCTATTCTGTCCCTCGAATTTTTTTTCGCTCTCATTCTCCGTACACAAAACACCTAATACTCCTTTAGAGCTTTTCTCTCTTTGTGTATGTGAGTGAGTGTGTGTGTATGTGTGCCTCACTAATAGCGCTCGCGCATTTTTATTCTATACGTACACGCAGCGAAAGGAAGAATGAGAGCAGTGCTGAGTAACAATGTGCCTTTTCACGCGGCCTACATTCGCGCGTGTTAATATGAGCAATTTATATTATACCGTATTACAAACGGATAGATCACGAATTATTACGCTTTTTAACTGCAAAAACAAATTCTTAAGATGGACAAATAATACACATGTGCACAGGACATGCATGTAGGCACTAGTCTATTATTTTCGGGGTAAATCACTAAGCACGTGTACAAGTTATTTTACTAGTCAGCAGATATAATATAATATCTAGCATTATTGCATCCTGTTACGAAATGTCTCGAAAGTTCCTATAAGCAGTAATCTATTTTTAGAAGACTACCTCGTAGACTTCTTAATATTATAATAACAATGTTAACATTTGTATATAAAATGATTACTAATATATGATTATTAAGGCTGTTAACATAAATAACTTGTATGATAGTAGTGTCATAATCAGTATGATGTTATATGGCGGCAAAAATAGTAGTGATGCATATTTTTTAGAACAACTTAATTTACTAATCATTAAAAGTACATATATGACGTACTTCTGTTAACAGTATATATATATATATATATATATATTCCTATACATTAAGTTCAGTAAAATATAATGAGCTATATAGAATTTAAGAAAATAGATATTTTTATCTAATATTTTCTTCTTTTCTTTTGGTCTTCATGTCATAACATCGAATAATGAAATCGAAAACAGGCTGTAAAAAACACGTAATAAATATAGAAATGTAAAAATAGAGTATTATATATATATATTTAATTGTTTTTATAAATATTGCTTCATATTTCCTCAACTTTTTTAAATATCTTATTTATTGTTGAATAATGATAAAAACATTAACGCAATTCCGTAAAAGTACCTTTTATCAAATGTGCCATATACGCACCTATGAATGTTTTTAAAATAGTTTTTACTTCATTGATAATCATATAGTTTGATATATAATATATAATAATTTTCTTATTAATTAAAAAAATTGTGTTTTAAATTTTATATTACGAACATATACAATAGTGTATGTATTAGAAAATTAAATGCGCCTGTGTGAAATTAATAATTTTTTTTTATTTAGAGAAGACCGCAATTTCATATTCATTAACAAATTCATTAGTGAATGTATTTCACGGCAATGTGATGTAGACAATGGTCAATGAGATATTTATTATTTGCACTCAGATAGAAACATTCCTGTGCAGTATTTGAACTCATATTTTATTCCTTTATTCCAGGACTTGTATTCTAGTCCAATAAAGTCGTGAATTTTAGAAATGAAATTTACATTAAGAAAGATTTAAATCAGTTGAGAACAAATCTGAATGCATAAAATATATCATATATCATTGAATGCTGATCGTCTGTATACATCTTTATCGTTATATCCGCTCGAGATAATGCGATCGAGATGGAAACTTGATAATTTGAATGGATTTATAGAATCAGAGAAGTATCAAGAAATGATAGCGGCGACGGAAAGCCCACCAAAAGGCGGTGGCCCGTTTCGTCTGGATGATGATACCGAATTCCCACCTGTCACGCAAAGAACAGATTGAGCATAACCCATACACAATTAAAGCATATCAAAAGCTCAAGTCGAACGGAAATGAGAAAAGTCATGCGAGAGCAACGAAAGAGCGAAAGGGACACAGTGCAGAGGACGTCCAGTATTTACGGACGGTCCTATATCCAGTACTCCCAGTTCAATAGAACCAAAAATTTTTTAAATCTATAGGCGATATTACCGAGATTGTTACGTTATCTTGTACGCGTTAAAGATCTAGATGGAATGTGTGCACGCTAAATAGAAAGGGATCGGTTTTTTATATACTAATCCACATATGTCTGTACAACAGAAAAAAAGAAGTACCGCTGAGTAACACTCAGTCATATTACTAAGCTGTTGAATTTTTAAGCGGAGTTTCTTTTATCATTAGCGAAATAAGCATTGCATTTGCAAAAGAAATGCAATATTGCGCGAAAAATATAGTAATCCAATGATAATAATTTTTTTAACTGCAGAAATTAGGCAATGATATTTTTTTATCAAACGCACATAAAAGGTTTATAATACATGTTCTAACGCGAAATATTTATACATTCTAATACTTCTGTATTTTATATAGAAGTACTTTATATAAAAAAAACGTATGTTTTTACCGAGCTTAAGATGGTTCAGGATACTCCAATATCGAAAATTACGGGCTAGTATAATTAAATTGTTTTATCTTAACGAACGCCACACTCTTCACAATAGCAATAACTGTTATTTGTCTGGACTTTCATGCATACGAATATTTTAGTTTTAGGAAGAAGAAAAAATTGGAATTTTTGGTGTTGGTGGAATAATCAAGATGACTATGACCTCAATTTATTACAAGACTATGATATTATTTCGATACAAGAAATATCGGACTGCACTCCATCTAAATTCTGACATCGACTGTTAATGCAGATTAGCTGTCTTGCTTGCTCAATCACGCTTACTATTTATGTTTATATTTAAAAATGGATATAAACAAAATTCTACTTCTTACCCCATCACATGGAAATCATATAAACGACGGGATGAATTTTAGCGGTTTTAAAACATACCTATTTTTGAAGTTTTGAGCTTGCGACATAACTCACATTCGTTTTGTTGCACATCTCATTGGATTGCTATATTTTATAACGAAATCTTTGTCTTCTTTGTGTTCACAAAAAAGCTCATCTTCTTTGCGGATGAAGATGTAAAGACATATAAATATAAATATATATGTAGCAATTCGTCGAACGATGAGCTTCAGCTGTAATTCTTATATAAAATGTAAGATCCTTTAACATATGTTAGCTTCTTGTAGAAATGTAAAACATGGATCAGATTGTATAATTTTTCAAAAAAAAAATATCAATTTTGTAACGATATGATACTTTGCTGGCATTTAGAGTTTATAAAGTATTTCAGTCTTTACGTTATAGCTATGGGACAATGACATAACGGGAAATGACAGCAGAGGCGAGTATAAAATATTTATAAACATGCGGAAAAGGAATTTATTCCATCTTTCTTAAAATTGGAAATCATTCTAGACATATTATTTTATACTGATCAGACAGAATAATTTTAAAAACTACGCGTACTGAGAATTCTAATTTTCAATGAAAGTTTTATACAGGGTGTCCAGGAAAGAGACGATTGACATTTAAGGGGAGATTCTTGAGATTATTTTGAGACGAAAATTCTAATACTAAAATGTTGAGGCTATAATAACTTTTGAATTATAAGCGTTTAAAATTAACGAATCATATCGTCTAAAGTTGGCGCGCTCAGGAGCGGCACAACGCAAAGTACTAAACGCGAAAGCTGACTTTTCGGAAGTTGTTTTGCATATCTGCTCACAACTTCACAACTTTCTTTACACGCAATTTCAATGCGCAATAAAATTTATTGAGACGCGCAAGATTATGTATAGATGTGAATGGAATACAATTCGAACATTTATTGTAATATACATAATTTATTTTATAAATTAATTATCTCTCACAACGTTAATTAATTATCATGAAGTTGTATAAATAATTATAATTATTCATAATTAATGATATTACAATATTCATACAAGTTCCTAGTTTCTCCTTTATTATTTTAATAAAGATTATTTAAAGTGTATTTGAATATTGCATTTATAGAAATATCAATAGAATAATATCTCATATTCATATATGTAATCTCTTAAAATCAATATTGACAAAAGAAGTGATAAGTTTTCGCGTTTAGTACTTTGCGTTATGCCGCTCCTGAGCGCGCCAACTTTAGACGATATGATTCGTTAATTTTAAACGCTTATAATTCAAAAGTTATTATATAGCTTCAACATTTTGGTATTAGAATTTTCGTCTCAAAATGATCTCAAGAATCTCCCCTTAAACGTCAATCGTCTCTTTCCTGGACACTCTGTATATCTGTTATTATCAAACATTATGCTGTATCTTAATGCTTTATCGAATAATTATGTATATGTAATCGTATCGAATGTGTGCAATAAGCAGTGTCTCTTTGAGCGCTTTTTCGAATCGATTATTTAAAATTGTCATGACAATGTAATTTGTATAAGTAGTTAATTAATAGGGACAAAGATTTTTCGATACATTTGCGTTTTTGTTTAGTATCGACTTCGTTAACGCAGTCGAACTTAATTGTGAATAAAACATCTCCATTGATCGATGCCAATTACTGAAATAGAAAGACGACACCAGTACTGAGTGAAGATATTTTGTCATTATATGATGAGTGAAGCACAGTTACTGTTTTTTTCTTTATAATTCTAATAGCATATATTATGTAAAATTTAATGGATCTTATAATATCTCCGATTATATATATATATATATATGTGTGTGTGTGTGTGTGTGTGTATACACATACATATATATATATATCACACGCGCGTGCGCACACACACACGCAATAGGAAATTTCTTTCATATGAAACATTCTGCGTGATCGCGAGTATGATGTCAGTATCGTAGATCCATAAATGTGTCATGTCGTTACGGCGGTTTTATACTAACGAATTTTATTTGGTAAATAGTCTTACTTTTATAAAGATAAATAAAAATGTTAAAATAACTAATGTACATATGAACGTGCTAAGGCTTAAGCTTTGAACGTCATTGCGTATGAAGTTTCTTATTAACACACATGATTGTGCTGCAAATGAAAGAAAAAAAAAAGACACTGCGAGTCTCCTTATCTACGATTGGCTCAACATCCTATTTTTATTTGTATTTAATAAAATTGCTGACGATTTTTTATAAATCAATGTTTTTTTCATTGAAAATTTGCATTATCACAACTTTGTTCGTATGAAAACTTGTGCTAAATATTGGGTGTTTTATTAGCAAGAGACACAGTGTAGCATAATGAATCATTACATTTTTGTTGTTTACAAACATTAGACAAAGATGAAATGGTAACTGTGTTACACTATCTCTTCCTGGAAAACATCAATTATGTCATATAAATATTGCGCAAGACTAGTAGTATAATTATAAAAAACTTTTGAATGAAAAATAAATATTTTCGTGATATTATCGAACGTACTTTTAGGATTTGGATTAACATTCCTGTTATATGCAAAACCCATTATTTTCAAAATAAAGCATTTAAAATGCAAATTACAAATGTAAAAACTTGGGAACTTTTTGTTGATTAGAATATGCATTCAATTGTCTAAAGTTTGTTCTATAATTGTATCTGTTTTTAGAATAAAATTAACATGACTTTCACTAATAATATAAAAATTATGTATCGAATATCAATTGTTATCGAGAAAGAATAATTATTTCTAACATAATATATTTAATTTTTTAATTTTTTGTGCTACTTTTTTAAAATTTTAATTCTATTCTTGAAATTTATACTAAATAGTATATCAAGAGTGGTACAACCAATTACAGCATAGTAGTATCAACAACTTGCTACAGTTTTGTAAAAAAAAAAATTGGACAAATCTCTTTTTACTTGTATTATATTTATATTATTCAGTTTTTTCATTATCAGAAATTTCAACGTTTATAAAACTGCGTTATAATGCAGATAATCATTACGATTCAAATGACGAGATTGAAAAAGGCTCTTTATCGTCGTATATGGATTAATTTTTAATATTAATTCACTATTAAGGAATATTTGTAAAATCGTCAACGTACATTATCAGTTGACAATCTCATCTCGACATGGCATAAATTTTTATATTACTGCAATGTGTGAATGTGAACAACAGAATGTAATTTCATCGAGTACAGTGATAATGCAGCAAAAGGGTCCATTCTGAGTTCAAATTCGATAAAATACATAATCATCAATGCATGTAAAATTACGTAGCAAAATTGCAATGGGTAATATCTTTATAATACGTGTATACACGATATAAAGAGTCATTTCGCCACTTTGTAATAATCTTCTTGTTATGTATAATTATTAATTAACGATGATTATATTTCTATTACATCCATGTTGCCACATTCGTGGAAAAGGAAAGATGATTTCATATAATGATATTGTTAAAAGATCAAGTTCTCTATTAATAAAAATGGTTAAACGCGGAAATAATTATATGGACAAAGTTTTCAATCGATATTTTATATCCGAATGTTTCTTAGCTACATGGATTAGGGTCTGTGCCCTTTTTTCTACAAACACAAAGCCGTATGTACCTCATATAAAATTTCCATTTATCATCCATTTATTTACGCTCTTTATATTTCAATTATATCACTTAAAAACGATTCCTGTGCAATACATTATGTGGTAACAGACAGGCCCTTTTGTCGTATGCTCACTGTAATGACATACAAGGAAACGAAAGCTTAGCTATAGAGATCATCATCTCCATCATCTTGAAAGGTTTGATCGCCTTGTGTATTATCTTGAGCACCGCCTGCTCCACTTTGTGGAAATCTGCAAATCATTTTTTAAGATAAAAAAATACTTTTTATTATGTATACAAGTCTCTCTAGTAAAAATATGTATCATACTTTTAGCATTTAAAAGAACAATAACCATAAACAATTTAATTTTATTCTTTTGTTGTTTTGCATATATATTAGAATTCGAAAAAGAAAATTCGTACCTGAAATTAGTTCCAAATCCTCGAGATTGCTGAAGCGTTTGCGCAAACATTTCATACTTGCGAATGTCGTTATCGGACACTGAACGACGCGCAAACCTCATTGCTTCCTCGAAGTGAGCCCGCGTTATTTCTGGTACAGGATCATCCTCATCCATCTAGAAAAAGCGAATAGTAGAAATTTAGAACTTAGGAGTGATATGCATATATATTAATAGCGATTTTTGTTCGAATTATTTAATTTCTATATAACTGTATATATCATTTGTCAAAAAATGCATGATTATTATGTATGCGATTATAAAAGTTTTTTTTCCCGTGCAATCGAAAAATATTGTACTACTTATCAAAGTACGTCATTAAAAAATAAAAAAAATGTATAAGAAAACTTTCTTTGCTGATGATTCAAAGATGACTTGAATAGAGTCTAATGCTGACTCAGATATGAGTCATACAAGTGATACAGCAGAAATGAATCTACGAAATAATGCAAAAACGCTGTAAAATAAAGTGCATTTTATAAAGATATCTTACATCCATAGATGCGGATGGATTATTTGCTCGTTCTTTTTCCCTTCGAATTTCCGTCTCGATGCACTGTCTAATGGCAAGTTTGCATGCTCGCTGGCAGATTTCTGTCAAATCAGCACCGGAAAAGCCATGTGTAACTTTGGCGATGTAGCTTAGATCTACATCCTAACAAAAGAAAAAAAATTTTTTAAATAACAATTAAAAATGTACACCGAAAAATATTCCGGAAAAGCCATGTGTAACTTTGGCGATGTAGCTTAGATCTACATCCTAACAAAAGAAAAAAATTTTTTAAATAACAATTAAAAATGTACACCGAAAAATACACAATAAATATCGCTATTATTAAATATCTGTATTTTATACACGTAAATTTACAGGAATTATTACCTTAGCTACAGGCGATTTCCGAAGATTAGCGCGGAATATCGCTTCTCGAGACTTCTCATCAGGTAATGGTATATAAATTAATTGATCTAATCTACCGGGTCGTAGAATTGCCGGATCGATGATATCGGGTCGATTTGTTGCTCCTATGATGAATACATTCTTCTTCGCACCCATACCGTCCATTTCCGTTAATATCTGATTTATCACACGATCGGCAGCACCACCAGCATCACCGACAGTTCCTCCTCGAGATTTGGCAATAGAATCAAGTTCGTCAAAAAACAGTACACAAGGTGCTGCTGATCTTGCCTGAAAACAATTCGTTGTTAAACGATACTCTTGGATTCTCTATTAAAGAATGTGAGAAGGCTTACCTTATCGAAGACATCTCTGACATTAGCTTCCGATTCTCCAAACCACATAGTCAATAATTCAGGACCCTTGACAGAAATAAAATTTGCTTGACACTCGTTGGCAATTGCTTTGGCCAATAGTGTTTTACCACAACCGGGTGGGCCGTAAAATAATACGCCTCTTGACGGTTGCATACCGAATTTCAAGAATTTATCAGGATGCTCCACTGGATACTATACGACGAAAATTGTATGTTAATAAATATGTGATTCAAAACTTACTCATGTATATTATAAATTTTGTGTGTGTAAGTATCTATTCTTACCTGCACCAATTCTTGCAACTCCATTTTAACGTTTTGTAAACCTCCAATATCATCCCAGGTAACCGTTGGCACCTCCACAATGGTCTCACGTAGAGCACTTGGACTGCTTTTCGTCATTGCATACTTTAACAAAAAGATATTTTTATTTAGAAAACGAAATGAATAAATTTAATACAAAATAAAAGTAACAACTCACCTTAAAGTTCTCCATTGTTACTGCAAGCGAAGACAAGACTTCTGCGTCTATATGATCGTCTTCCAAGTCTATGAGATCCATTTTTTCACGAATTTGTTGAAGAGCCGCTTCCGAACATAAAGACGCCAAATCGGCACCAACATGTCCATGAGTTTCGGCTGCAATCTAATAATATTTTTAAAAATATTACTTTACTGTTATAAAATGTAACTATTTTGATAATCTATTAAAGTAACGTAAAAATAAATGGCACCTCTTCTAAATCGACATCATCAGCGAGCTTCATATTCTTCGTGTGAATTCTCAAAATTTCCAATCGGCCAGTAGCATCCGGTATACCGATGTCAATCTCTCTATCAAAGCGTCCGAATCGGCGCAATGCTCCATCGATGCTATTCGGTCGATTAGTAGCTGCCATTACAATCACATGAGAGCTTTGCTTCATACCGTCCATCAATGTCAATAATTGCGACACAATACGTCTTTCGACTTCACCATGTGTCTATAAAAAAATATATAATTTATATTCCAAAATGCGATTTATAAAAGATATTAAATTTGACTTGGTGAACCTTTTCGCGTTTCGGCGCGATTGCATCAAGTTCATCAATAAATATAATAGCCGGAGAATTTTTCTCGGCCTCCTCGAACGCTTTTCGCAAGTTACTTTCGGATTCACCAGCTAGTTTGCTCATAATTTCAGGACCTGCGTAGAAAGAGGTCTTTAAATATCTTATGTTCATGCTACACATTTTTATTCCTATTATAATATTATTTTGCTTGTATTCAAATTGCATACCGTTTATGAGAAAGAAGAATGCTCCAGTCTCGTTTGCCACAGCACGTGCAATGAGAGTTTTTCCTGTACCCGGTGGTCCATATAACAATATACCACGTGGTGGCTTAACACCGATGGCTTTGAACAGAGATGGATGTCGCAGGGGTAATTCTACCATTTCCTTAATTTGTGCCAACTGTTTGCGGACGCCACCGATATCGTCGTAACCTACAGCATTTAATGCTTCTTCTTCTTCCTGTAAATAACGCTCGTTATCTGCGTCGGTATTGAAGATACGAAAAACATATAACGTATTTTTCTGACCTCTCGTTTTATCGGATCACCTTCACAATGTATCACTGTATCAGGCGCCACAATACAAAATGGTCCCGGATCAGTTTCCACAACTTTGAATTCCACAGCTCGCATACCACCTCGTACAATAAAGTTATCATCTTTATGAATAGGACGGTAAGCTTCCAGGAAGTATGGTTTTAAATAGACTTCAAACAGATTTCTACAAAAATATATAATTTATATATTTATGCCATCATAAACATATTACTCAATTAAAAATAAAATGCACAAAATTTTCAAAAAGACAATATCGACTCAAGATTTTACTGCAATTAAGTATTTTCAAAATGCATAGCATGATAGACAACGCACTAGTCTGTCATGCTAGAGGTCCCGGGTTTGATCCCTGATAGGAATCAAAATATTTATACTTGTGTTTCCTCTCAAAAAAGGTTGACAACCTCTCGAGAGTATTCTCTTGCTTACAGAAGCACCTCTCAAAAAATACATCGTTTGGAACCGACATTGATACTGTAAGTCCCATATGCTTGTAATAATTGAATAATTAGCGTATACACCACAAGCATATGAGAGATCTAACACAGGCCAGAGGCCTAACATAATAGGAAGGTATTTTCAATACTTTTTAGATAGGGTTTTATTTTAGAGTTACTAATATTATTAATCATATAAATTATTATATATATATCTCAATGTTATTGAAGTGATGTTTGATTCTACATGAGAGTAACTGACTCATAATTTGTAAATTCTAGATTAGATCCCCATATACATAAACCCTCAATTTTGTAAGATCAATTGTAGAGTTAAAGGTTATATTATAAATAAAATGATAGAATAAAATCTACTTTGACAACCTATGTTCCATAATGTTAAATTTACCCAGTAAGACCATCGACAGTGTCATCCATTGGCAGTACATGAATACGTTTTCCATATTTGACTTCAGGACATGCTTGTACAGAAACGACATCGCTCAAACGTACGCGTAAGTTATTTCTAACAACACGGTTCATACGGATTTTCTCATCTGGACAGGTGTCATCTGAAAGTACGATACACACTGTTTCCTTACGCCTTTTTCCCTTTAGCAATACAGTATCTCCGCGAAACAATTGCAACTCGTCCATTTTTGCTTGAGAAAGCGCAACCACAGAATTGTCATCGGCAATTGCTTCATCGACCAACAATCTGTTTGGCCTATCTTTCTTACGAAGGATAGCCGTCGCCAAGTCTTCACCACTGAAATATACAACATTAATTGTAGGTATATCAAATTATGTCAAATATATTGAATCTTATTTGATATTTATTTAATATTTCAAATTGTAAACACAAATAAATTCAAGTAATAAAAATTAGAAATAAAAGTTTTATCACTAATGAGAATATGTGGCTAAACAAATTTTTTTAGGAGGCAATAAATAGGACAACTATAATTTAAAAAAAAACACTAATTTTTTAATTTAACAAATAAGTTAAAAAATAATATTTTTTTCTTGAAGAAAATAACTGTCAAAGCTATTCTATATGCAGTACAAGTCTTTAAAATTATATTTCTCATTAATTTATTACAAAGACTTCATAAAATAAACATGTCCTTATATTCTGAAGTAAAAAAAACTAATTAATATGACATACTATATATATATATATATATATATACACACGCATATATATATATATATACATCTCACAATGCATTTTATCTATTGTTATCTACTAAAATCCTTGTAACATAATTCTTCGTAATTTCAAAAGATATGTAACAAGTACACGAGAAATTAACATGCTTTAAACGTAAGATTAACATGCCTAGGCACGTAAAGCGAATGCAAAATTGCAGGCATGAACATTCGAATCCATGCTCGTAATTTTCGCATCCGTATGGACGGCCACCAGCTGACTCGGCGTCGCGGAGAATCTAGCGTTTTCTTTCCTTTTGTCTATTTGACTCGCGCACAGCCATGATCGAGCGACGTGCCGGAAAATTTTTAAGTCCCAATCCGCGTCCGCGGGAGCATTTCCGAGCGAGCCGGAGTGCCGCGAGGACGAGGAAGCGCATGATCCACGACGTCATCGCTCCCCACGACGAGCGCGAGTCTTCGCGAAAAACAAAGCGTCGCTCTGTCGACATGATGACATCGTGAAATTGAGTGCCGCCTTGGCTGTCGTGCTTCGCGACACACATCGCTCTGCCGATGAACGCGAGCAATCAGCATGGAGTTGCCGTCGATCGATTCAAGTCGAATCCGTCACAAATTTTCTCACCTCTTTGGATCACTCATCGTCCAACCTTCGGTGTTGTCCGCGCAAAAAAAGGAATCCGCACGATGCACGATCTCTTCTTTCGGTACACGCAATGAGTTTAGTAACGGAGTCACGGACACAAATGAGGGGAAACCGTCTGTGATCTGTGATGACTCGCTTCTACTCGTTGCCAAATCATAGGGTAAAGACGCGTCCATATTTTGCGAAGTCGTGACCGCCGCGTGGCGTGGCGGTGCGTCAAGATGAACTGCGATTGGTCAGTTTCCTATGACTTATGCCTGTTTCCACTAATGCAGATTAAAGCGGGGAGCACAGACTTTTGCATAACGCATAAAGCATGTGCATAAGGAATTTCATTGGCCCATTTTCTTATGCATGAGTCAATGGACCAATCAAATTCTTTATGTATATGGTTTATGCGTTATGCAAAAGTCTGTGCTCCCCGCTTAAAGCGAGAAACACACTTTTGCATTAAAGCATGTGCATAAGGAATTTCATTGGCCCATTTTCTTATGCATGAGTCAATGGACCAATCAAATTCTTTATGTATATGGTTTATGCATTATGCAAAATAAAAGTCTGTGCTCCCCGCTTAAAGCCCAAGCACAATGCGAATAACGATAGCGATAAGTTTCAACTTTCTTATCAGAAATCAAATACACCGGAATACACAGATTTTTGGATAGGTTGAAACTTATCGCTATCTCTATTCCCTCGCATTGTGTCTTGGGCTTAACTTACTGTTCATCTTTTTCTAATTTTTAGAATTAGAAAAAGATGAAGAGCAAATTGAACCGAGATTTTAGGATCTCTTTCACCAACGCCGATTAACTTAATCGACGATTAGCCCATTGGAATTGACCAATCGCGTCTGTCGTCAAAACTAAATGATAAATGCGATTGGTCAATTCCAATGGACTAATCGCCGATTAAATTAATCGGCGTTGGTGACAGTCGCCTTAAGTGAAAACGAGTCGCAATACTCCCGTGTATCACACACATGCGGACATGATTCTACCTCCACAACCGGAAGAAACGGCGGTTCTCAGCGATGAAAGCGCCACGAATTCTTGCCGCTGCGGAGTTTATAGTAAACTGCAGAGTTGATACTCCTTCCTAATACTCCGTGCCTATAACCAATTATCTTGGTCGGAGTCCATGACCCAGTCTCCTCCAATGATAGGAACTTTAGTCAGTTTACGTCACACGCAGTTCGCGGTCTATGGGTCTAAAGAGTGAGAGAGTTCGATAAATATACTCACTTGTCAAATCGACTCGTAATGGCCGGAATTAAAGGTTATTTGGTGCATTCTTAATCATTCCACGCGTGTGCGAATCACGTTCCCTGCAGCGTGAATCCTTGAGAAATGTCATCGTCGTGGGGACCTTGCGCTAGAACCGCGAAAATTGGCTGTCAAAACATAACCTCTTCGCATTATTGTTGTCATTGCCGTTTGACGTTTGGCTACGCGTATAATTCTCATCATTTAATTAAGTTTCGTAACTTGATTTAAGAGCAATGTGCGACCTTTACACGTCGCGTTTCCCTTGGACTCTCTTTTTCTTAACTTCGTAAAAACGAAAATTGCAATCTAGAAAAGTTTCATTTTGTAACGTTGCAACGCAATCTTTGCAACTTTTAGACTCTACAATTTAAAACATTACGATTGTTCATCTATCGTTATGCGAAAATTTTATATAAACTTATTGCTACAAACAGATCCAAGGTTAAACAATCATAAATGCACTATCAAACTCGTAAAGTGTAGGCTGTTATCCTTTTAGGAGACAGTCAATACAAATGTGCTATCTTTCTTGACATTTAATGAATAACAACGATAGAATGACATTTGTGTCAACTGTGTCTTCTAAGAGGAAAATAATTATAGTATTTATAACAATGTTAAATGCACAATAGATTAATTTTATATTTTTCTTATTTCATGGTATTCTTACTCCTGTGACATTTGTCTTCAAAACAGCGTAAGTACTTTTGCAAGTAAATAATTAGATAATATACTTGATGCTTTCCAGTAAGAAATACTATCCATCACAGTGATTACTTTATTTTTACTTAACATTGACAAACAACAAAACTGTAATGATTCACTATGTTATCTGTATTTCTTTCTGAAAAATATCTATTTTTTTTTTACTTGTAAAGTAGATGCCTCTTAGTTATTTATAAATTTAATTAAGCTAGTTTTTTTATATAACAAAAATAAAAGGGCTAATGAGAGTAAAATCGCTGTTAGTATTGCGAACATATAAAAAATATATTATAGTACTTAAAATTAATACAATACACTACTAGTTTTTTTAGCTAACTTCTTGCATCGTTTTTTTTCAACAAAAAGAAAAACAGAAGAATGAATTGTGCAAGAAGTTTAGTTAAAAAGAACAAATCTATTGTTGTGAAATGATAATATAGAAGTATATATGTAATTACAGATTAGTACTGTTAGCGTTTGCTGGGTCCATTGGAATGACATTTGTCATTCTTGGCTGTGCATTACCGATATATAAGTGAGTATTTTTGTGAAATCAATCAGTTTTACCCAATTCTTCTAGGTTTATAAAATAGTGTAATACAAATACAATTTCTAGAGTATGGTGGCCATTTTTTGTTGTACTATTCTATATATTGGCACCTATTCCAACTATAATAGCACGCCGCTACACAGATGATTCAGGAAGCAACAGTAACCCATGTTTAGAGTTTGCAATATTTATTACAATGGGATTCGTAGTGTCATCCTTTGCTCTTCCAATAGTATTGGCACGATCTCCAGCAGATCAACCAGTAGTAAGTTACACACTTTACAGAATATTTTAGTCCTCTATTTTTGCAATCTGGATATTTTTTTACATAAACAAAATTACTCTCAAATTTTTCTTATTTTTGTTCAATTTTCAATTTTTATTAAATAAAAGTTAACATTTGAATTAAAAATTATTTGGCAATGTGATTTAAATTATATTTTAAAATTAAGTATAAGTCAATTGTAAATAATTTCATCATAACTAATAATAAATTAGCTTTAAATCTGTTAATCAATTAGAATAACATGTAAGTTATTTGTTTTTACAGATAGAATGGGGCGCTTGCTACTTGACATTAGCAGGTAATATTGTTGTGTATTCAACTCTAGTCGGATTTTTCATAACTTTTGATCAGGACGATACTGATTACAACATGTGGTGAAGTACTACTGCAATGTACTTATTCATCATGATAAAAATGTAAGTAGTATATGAGCTGGTTTATCTAAAAACAATAAAAGTTAATATTTTTATATTAATTATATGGATGAAATAAAATGATTTTATTTAAAAATTTTACTTATGGCTTATTTTCAAAATGTAGAACACAAGACAGTCATTAAAAATATGTCATTTCTATGATGGTCTGTTTATAATGTAGAAAATTGTTTCAGGTTTTTTATGAGATTAAAGGGAAAAAAAATATCAATACAGTGCACTGACTGAAAGCTACATGTTGATTCTAAATTATACTATGAAACTTATTGTACACAGTTTACATAATATAAACCCTAATATGGATACTCTACTGTATTGATGCTACAAAAAAATAGTATTATAGTGCACTAACAATAGAATGTGTCGATGAAAATACACTACAATGGATTCCATGCGTGTTATGGAGCAGTGAAAAAATGTATTTGATGTTTTAGATTTTGGATCTTTTCAGGATAACCTGAAGCGCAACAATACAAGGATAATGTTGAAAATATTTTTTATTTAATCTAAGTCTTTCGTAATAATAATAATGGTAATAAAGCTACGATTTATTACTTAATCTTATTTCTTCAATTATCCTAGAAAAAACCGGTCAAGAATGTTTCCGAGATCATGTTAAAATAAAATATCTTGAAAATCATTCTCTTATACGCATTTCTTATGTGTAATTGTGATTATTATAGTTTTAATAAGAACAGAAACCGTGTTATTAGTATCATAGAATTCCTTAATTTAAATAGATTTTTAAGTTGCCATATTCTTTGTTTTAATGATGAAAGAAATTTGAAAAAAATCATGCTTATTTTTTTATTTAAAGTAAACTAAGCAGAAATTTTGAATCACATGAATTTTTAAGTAATTTAAACAATCACCATTATGAAATATACAAGATGATTTCCGGTTACAGTTTCAATAACCGGAAATCATTATTTCTTCAAAATGGCGCTCGTTTAAGCGCAATCCAAGATTGGCTGTATTCAGATTTCAACCCGAGTGCTGCCACCCTGCCAATATCATCCTTTTGCTCACTGTTGCTCACCGAATGTTAAAGAAGGACAACACGATACCTAGATGTGCCTAGATGTAGATTACTCATGTGGGAATCTGAATGCGCCTATCGATTTGCGATTTCTTAGCGCATAACTTTCGAATGATACAAATTTGAACGGTTAGGTAAGTCATGTTTCACGATACTTCAAATTTCTCTTGAAAGAAATTCGATGAAGTTTTCTCGCACCTTAATTTTTCCTCTAAAAGTAGTTCTGCTCGTTACAAATTAAAATTTTCGAAACGTGCCCAAAAATCCAATCGCACGAAAAGTACATCACAAGGCGCGAAAAGATTCGAGTGTATGTCGCTATATGAAAATATACGGCAATGAAAATTGACTGAACGTTGCCTCGAGAGAAAATTCAGAGAGAAAATTCAGTGTAATCGTTAAAAAAAATATCTGATTTGATTTGTTTACTCGTTTGGAAGGTATATTTTCAACAATAAAACTATATTTTGAAGATTAATGTGTGAATTTTGTTATTTTAATAAGAATTAGGTTAGAAAGAGTTAAGGCATTTATTGCTAATTTGTGAAATAATTACTGCAGTTTTAACGCGAAAGAAATTATTGAAAATAATTGTGGATTCAAGTTTAAAGATGATTGTAAATATAGTAAATCCAGTTGCATCTTAATATTGGAATTTCATCGATATGTAATTAGAATGCTATTAATTGAGAGGATGTCAAATGATGAAATACATGTAATACACAATCAATTAATTTAGTATAGAATTATATATATATATATATATATTTATATATATTAAATATATTTATATATATATATTATTTAGAATTAATTAAGTTTTATGATTATATATTTTTATGTAAATCAAATTTAATAAAATTAAATACTATATATTTTAGAAGAATTAAACATATTTATCATGTAAATTTCCTTCCCACTTTAGGCCAAAGTGTTTTATCTAATCATACATTTTCAGAGATTGCAATGTATAGATATATACCATTAATATCTATATTTTTTACTTGTGTGGATAAAACGACTGTTTTTTAATAATCAAGAAATATTTTGATAAGAGATAAGTTTATAATTTAGAAATTATATTTTTTATTGTATATGTGCTCCTAGCATTTATGAGATTATTTTCTTTTAAAACATAATTTAGAATTAAATGTTAGTTGACTTTATTAGAATGCTTTCTGGAATTCAAAAAACAAAACTTTGTGAATCTTTTGATCAGTCTATTCAAATGGAACAGCTACTACCAATGGAATTAAGGAGTAAGTGTAGCTCTTGAATATCTATTATTATTTACATGTTTTATAAAATTTTTATGTGAATATATAATGAAACATGACATTTCTAGGAGAACATGAAGGGATGCCAGATAATCTAAACTCTATTATTCCATATGCTACTTTAAGAATGCGCAATGTTGCTCACTTATCTAATGAAGAATGTGCTAATGCTATTGCTAGTCATCTGCAATCAAGCGAGAAGTTTATGCATGATCCTAAATTGGAGCAATTTAGGATGGAAACAGTGAGAACAATACCACAGTGTCTCGCTGTGAAACAATCTGTTAAATCACAGCTTTTGGCTGCTGTTAACCAAAAGACAACAAAGAGATCAATTAGTTGTTGGAAACTTTTTAAATATAATGTCAGTTTAAAATTTGCAAAGGTAATGTTAATTTTTATTAGAGCTGTTACCTTTATATTATGTATAAAGAAATGAGAAAACTTGAATTTTGTTTATATAGATTTGGGTAACAATACAGAACTTTTTGTCAACAATAAAATTATGGTATAGAACAATAAAAACCATTGAGAGTCGCCATGGAAGTGGTATAGCAACATACTTCAAATTCTTGAGATGGTTACTCTTCCTTAATACAATTTCTTGTATCTTGAGGTAGATATATTTTATTTCATTTTTTTTGTAATGTTATATTTATAATAAGTACATTTTGACATAAAAGTTTTAACCAATTTAAAGTTATTTAAAAATAAAAGAATTTAAAAAATGTTCATAATTTTAATTTATTGGTAGGTAAATACATTATACTTATAAAATGAAGTAATCAAAATGAGATATTGATGAATATTTTATGTTTGCAGTGTATTTTTTATTGTGATTCCACAATCACTAGATCAAGCATATGTATCAAATAATATTACAGTATTGGATTTTTTAACAGGCAGTGTAAGTGTAATTATTTTATTGTAAACAGCATGTTCTAAATAATGTGGCACACATATTACAATATCTTGATTTGCAGGGCTTTTTATCTCACACAATAATGTATTACGGTTTTTATTCCAACGGCACAGTAGATGTATCATTTGGAACCAAATATAGCATTCCATTTTCCTATTTCTTAACGCTGCTTTTCTGTTATATAGTTACATTCGTTATACTTTCTCTCAAGTATGTGATAAAAATAAAGTGATAAAATTATTCAATTTGTAATTGAGTGTAATAATTACTTTTTTTAGAGTTATATCCTCTTATAGAAAGTCTTATGTCGAAACACGTGAAAAAATACATAATTTATATAGTAGCAAAATATTTTGTGGATGGGATTTCAGTATATCTTCATCAAAAACGGCTGTCTTGCAATCAGCATCGATTTATAAAGAATTAGAAGAATTACTAGCAGAAACGAAGCAGCATATACATTTCCATTGGTGTACCAAGTTTTTATTAATTATAATGCAATTTGCTGTAACATCTATTATTATATGTATGATTTTCGGTGCTGGTGCACTCGTTTGGATGCTATTAAATCATTACAACATAGAAGCTCCTGTAACCATCTCGGTTATGATTGTGCCAATAGTTATTACCACTATCATTCACATTTTTCCAACGATTATTTCCTACTTAGTAAGTAGTCTGTATTTTCTATTGTAAAAATAATTCATTATATAATATTTATATTTTTAGGCATTGCTAGAACGCTACAACAACAAACGTAGGGAACTTTACATAACAATTATCAGAAATTATGCAGTTGCTGCGACAGTAATTGGAACTTTATTTGTTTTTTGGTTAATCCACAGTATATCACATTGTTGGCAAACACACTTAGGGCAAGAGATTTATCGGCTTATTATACTGGATTTCATTGCTTCACTAGTCGGAGCGTTTTTGCATTTAACACGTTCCATACTGTACAAAAAATATTCGACAAAAGTCGGCAAACCAGAATTTAATATTGCTCACAGTACATTAAATCTCATATATAATCAGATGCTCTTTTGGATAGGATTTTATTTCAGTCCGTTAATATCTATTATAATTGTGATAAAATTAATTTTTACGTTTTATGTGAAGAGATATGAACTGAAAAGATACTACCAAAGACCATCGCAGCCTTGGCGAGCGGCACAAACGCAAACGCTGTTCTTGGCTCTCACATTTCTCAGTATTATGATTATATTATTCACAATAGGATATGTTATCACAAATGTGAAAAGTAACGAATGCGGACCATTCAGAAATCATCTTCACACTTGGGATTTTATTGTCGACGGGATGTTATCGTTAAAAAGAGATAGTCCGTTCTGGAGTGTTATTTCGGAACTTGCGTCACCAGTGACCGGTGCTATAATATTGATTAGCATGAGGTAGATTTATAAATATGAATATAAATATACTCACAAAATTATATAAATGGAGATATTGGTTAACTAAATATTTTTGTTAAAGTATTGCAGTGTATTGTTTAAGAGCAAAAGCAGAAGCGAGTAAGGAAATCTCACAAATTTGTTCCAACATGCTCCTTCTCCAATCTCAAGATAAGCAATTTCTCATAAATAGTTTTGGTAAATGTACTAAAAATAAACGTAAGTTACATTTACTATTAAATTATAGACATCTTTATGCAATTATTGTTAACAATTTATGTATATTTTTCTTTTTTCAGGTGCTTTTATTCCTAATGAGATTAATCTTGTCCAGAAAATTGGACACACTGAACAAGATCATACAAATGAAGAAGTTTTATTTTTTCATCAACATAACTTACCATCAACAAGCTTCGAAGAAAGATGATTATAATTAAATATGAATCAGTTAACAATTGAGTAACAAATTGTCAGAGCACGTATTAGTCGATTATTTTTCTTACATTTTTATTTATACATTTAAATGGACTTTTTAAAAATATTGATTCTATCACGCGTGATTTTTGCCAAAACTTGAACGCTTAAGACTGTATATATAATGATTGTATATATGATGAAATAATCCAGACATTACGTTCAAAATGTGAACAATAAGACATCTTCAAGATATCTTACGTCCACATTTTGGATGTTTAAGGTATCAGGAGACGCGGTAGTGTATCCGGCCATGTTCAAAAAACTACTGGTTAATTTAAAAGTTAGTTTAAAAGATTAATAATAGATACTACAAACTACAAGTCTCTTATCTCGAGCCACCAAAGTCCATTTTTGGGGGGTGCATAACTTATAAAATATAAAAAATTTTGAATCGCCCGTAATATGTCTTGAAAGGTGGCATCGGAACGAGTAATTTGAGCCAAAAAAATTTTAAATCGGTCAAGCCGTTCTGGAGATACAAGCGGTCGAAAAATGATGATTTTAATGAAAAATTAAGAAACGTCTCCTCTGTCTGTCTGTCCGAAATTATAACTTTTTAACATCCTATCTCACCTTTCACTATTAGATTTTAATATAGTTTGACATTGATATAAGATGTCAAAAAGAGCATCAATTAATTATTAAATTGTTAATCAATTTAATTCGTAATAGTACTGCAGTAGTTTATTAGAGTTGCGTTTCAAGATTGACTATTGTTCGGCGCGCAGTTTAGAAAGACTACATATATCAGTATATACGCTTTTAAGGCTTTCACGGGTATTTTCTTCAATTATACCAGAAGGTTTGCGGGTTATCGCCGT